>NC_136795.1:22567714-22825801 GCF_951216825.1 Electrona antarctica | reverse complement strand
AAACGGTTATTATGGCCCATTAAATAAATAAATACAATGTTGGTATTGGTAGATCCGTTATGGATGTTACTGTATGTCCTCTGAAGCAACAGAGAGATGTTTTCTAATGGTCAGGTTGTTCTGGAATTGCTGCCCCAACCCTGTGGAATGCAGTGCCCAATCGAGTCCCAGCCCTATACCACTTCAGCCATATATACATGCTTTAGGAAGTATACAGAGTATTTCTACTTCTACTCCCCTCTACTTCTTGCAGTATTGATACTTTTATATTAAGTAAAACATTTGAGTTGAGATTTTTCCACCACAAGGTCAGCATTGTGTGGCTCTGTGTGTGTGTGCGAGGAGTCAGACCGCAGCGCAGCTAGTGAGCCATGGATATAGCCACTAATGACACATCAACCCCCATCCCCTCCTTCCCCTGTAACCTCCCGCCACACCCCAGGGCCTAATGGACTGTTCCCTCTGCAGAGAGGAGGAGGCCACGAGGCAATGAGATGGACAGCACAGGAAGTTAGCGCCCAAGGTAAGAGTCATGATAAAAATAAACAAATGAGTAGTTTAGAGGGGAAAGAGGCTTCCTATTCCTCTCTCTCTCTCTCTCTCTCTCTCTCTCTCACACACACACGCACACGCACACAGACAGGTCTACGAGATCACTGTCCAGGGTGCTGAAATTGACCTGCTAGCTTATCATTTGAATGTTTTGAATGATAGATCACTGCATGGGTCACATGAGACAGACAGACAGACAGACACGTGTCTGTCTGTCTGTCTGTCTCATTCTGTCTTTATCTCTCTGCCTCTGTCTCCGTTTCCCACCCCTCATCCACATCTCTCTCTCTCTCTCTCTCTCTCTCTCTGAGCCCCGGAGTAAACACAGTGTACCCAGTCATCCATCAGCTGCCAGGGCTCCAGCGCTGGGGCTGTCTATTGCACTGAATGGCTGTTTAGGGGCTATAGCGTGTGTGTGTGTGTGGGGGGGGGGGGGGCATTTACAAGTGTGTGGCAGTCAGAGCACTGGAACACCCATGAGGTGCCTGGGTTGGCCCATGCAGTCGGCTATCAAAATAATATTATAGTAATAACAGAAAAGTAAATAAAGAAGCACAAATACTAGTCTTAGTGTTTTGTCAATTGTTTTTAAATGCAAAGTAATCCACTTGGTTTACATTACACCATCGAGCACAAGGACCTGGGCTCGAATCTCACGCCCTTGTGTTGTCCCGCACGTTTATTCTTCTCTCTCTCTCTCTGTCTCTCTCTCTCTGCGCCCTTGGTTTGCTGTCTCTCTACACTGACCTGGTCTGAAGTAAAGCATAGCAATGCCAAAAATATATCTAGGAGAAAAAAAAGAAGCGAACCCATGAGCATTGTCTCATTGTGTGTAATGCTATTAGTGATGTCTGTACTCTTGTCTCAAGGAAACAGAAGAAAAAAAGAAAAGACGTGCAGTTCTTTTCGGTCCTTGTATCCTATGCCGAGTCCTTGAGAGGCTTGACACGCCTCTAGAACTCAAAGTTTAATAACAAACAAAATAGACGGGAGAATGTAGAGGGACACGGCACCAAGGGCGAAGAGAGGGAGGAGGGAGCTGCCGGACAGGAACGCGGGTCGGATTCAAAGTCGGAGTCCTCGCGGCTCTCAAGGGGCACGCGTTCCACTAACGAAGGTGTTGTCCATGTCACGGTTAGACCACCGAATAGCCATAGTCTCTGACTACCCCCCCCCCCCTCTCTTCCTGAAAACAGCAAAAACAAAATGGAATTTCAAAAAACACCAGAGAAAAAAAAGAGGAACGGTACACTGCTATTTGATGCCTGTATTGTCTGACATCACATGAAAAAGCGTTTATTGTACTGTACTGGTACAGCAGTGCAGTTCCTGCCAGCCCGGCTCCCAGGACCTCATCCACCACTGTGTCCCAGGACCTCATCCACCACTGTGTCCCAGGACCTCATCCACCACTGTGTCCCAGGACCTCATCCACCACTGTGTCCCAGGACCTCATCCACCACTGTGTCCCAGGACCTCATCCACCACTGTGTCCCAGGACCTCATCCACCACTGTGTCCCTTGCATTTTAATCACATCAACTCATAATTTTGCTCCCATTGAGCGTGGCTAATAGATGGATGACATCATCCGGGTGGGTCGATGGCACCTTTCAGCAGAGAATTACCCCACTATCAATCTCAATACCGATGGATCCACACAGTGCCAATGTGCTCTGAGGGACAGAGCACTACGCAAAGATAATATACCGGCGCTGTCGGGCAGAGACCTTGTATCTCCATTTTTCAACTTCTGTGTTTGTGTTTTCCCCTGACCCATTTTAAAACCCACTCCGCTCGTGTCCTCTGGTATCAGTTAGCTTATGTGGACTAGTCATTGGTTAGACCAGTCATTAGTCCTACAACCTATCTCAAACCCTCACCCTAACCCTAACCTCCCACAGGGCAGCACACCTAAACCTCACGTTAACCCTCTCCCAACCCTTAACGCACCCCTCACCAACCTCAATCCAGTCGTTTTAACGCACCCCTCACCAACCTTAATCCGGTCGTCTTAACGCACCCCTCACCAACCTTAATCCGGTCGTCTTAACGCATCCCTCACCAACCTTATGTCTAACCAATGACTAGTCTAAACTAAGTATGCACCCCAATTCGGTCGACACGTGTTGAGACTTTTCACCTTAATCCCTTTTCTCTCACCTTAACTGAAGTCCATAGCATAATCATCACCTGTATCATCTGCGGGGGGTAGATGTTAGTCCGTCGTACTAACAGTCCTATAGTTAAGACCCATGCGTGACCGGAAAAAACTCACCGTGGTTTCTGCGTGCGGTTAGGGTTTGTGGTAGGACGTCGGACCAAAGTAGTGTTGGACTGTGGTACATACATTTAGAACTATGTGTAAATATGTAGATATTGCCGGTAGTTTGTGTCATGTCTTTCCCCCTTTCCCCTCGACCTCCTCCTTCTTCCCTTTATCTTATGGAAATAACGAAAACAATGTCGAGCTTGCACATGTAAACCTGTGATGTAACAATAAAGTTGATTCTGAATAACTTAGGAAATAGTTTCATGCGGACGGAAGGACGCATCACTCACACACACACACACACACACACACACACACACACACACACACACACACACACACACACACACACACACACACACACACACACACACACACACACACACACACACACACACACACACACACACACACACACACACACACACTCCGGCCTTTGGCTGTCTGTTATGGCAGACACAAGAATACATTTCAAAATATCGTTTCCTGCTAAGCAGCTAGATTGGTTTCTAGTAGGAGTTGTTTACGCAACTGCACAGGCACAAAACACAAGCGGGTGGGAGGGAGGCGGGGCACCCACTTTATTTGTGCCAGCTTTCAGCGCTTTCCAGACTAAACAGACTGTTAGCTGGAAGCGTTTGCAAATTGTGTGGAGCCCGCGGTCCGTCTCCAGAGATGAGCCGATTCACACACACACATTCACACACCGACGCCGGAGGCAATCATGCAACGGAATACCGCCTCCATCAGGAGCAGTATGGCTGCAGTGTCTTGCTCAAGGACACTTTGACATGGAGCCAGGGGGAGCCTGGCGGGGAACGACCCGCAAATCCTCGCTAATACCTGCCTGAGCCATGTATACATACCAAGTATACATTTTAGTATCTGTACTTTGCTTCAGTCTGTATCTTTCACTCCAATGCAAGGACAAAGCTGTATCTTTCACTCCACTACATTCCAAGGACAAAGCTTGTAGAGTGTCTATACTTACTTATATACTTATAAGTATAATATATAATATATATTTTTAAAAGCATGTACGTTTGAACTCTTTTTTTTAAAGCAAGCATTCCAGTACTTTAACGCATGTGTACATTTGACAGAGACACTTTATTGCAGCAGAGTGATATTAGACCATGGGAGGAGTATCAAGTACTGGAGTGGAGTACTTCATACACCACAGGACCTGCCCCACTAATAAGCACAGTGTTAAGTGTCTGGGGCCAGGGATTGGCTGGATGGTCCAGACCATATTTTCTGGTTTCCCTCCGAGGAGGAACAGGCGAGATGCACAGATGGCCGGCCAGCCAGGTTGAGTCTCGAGGGCGTGAGGGATCGGTCTGGAGCGGAGGACCCCACAGCGGATGGCTACCGGAGCCGTCCTCCTACTTAGACAGCAGGGGTGTGAGCTTTGCCATGCAAAGGACTCCTAAATAGCCAAAGCCCTCTGACTGCGACCCCCTATTGTGAAATTGTTCTCTTTCTTTCTTTCTTTCTTTCTTTCTCTCTTTCTTTCTTTCTTTCTTTCTTTCTAATTGGGCCCTGTCTAGACCAGTGGTTGGGTATGGGGACTTTGTGCAATGCTGCAAGCTTGTACATCTGCTAATTTTAATTATTATTTTTTAAATATGGAAAATTACATGGATCTGCTCTACATGGGTGACCCTGGCACAAAAGGCAAAACCGTTTCAGATGGGGTCCGCGGACAATTACATTTGGGGGTGCCAAGGCATTCCAACCCCTCCCGTCCGTCCCGGCCTGCTTTGAGGGTGAAGAAACACAAGCTCATTCCATCCGAGTGTCACATTCACAGCTGCCCCTGCAGACGGCTTCACTGAACCACTTAAACCGGCTTCATCCGGTTCCACCATGAAAGATGCTCCTCCGTCCCGCTCAAGCAACATTGGGAACTATAACCTATTTAGAGCGATGACATGATTTGGTCGGTCGGCAGGCATAAACCTCTTTAGTGGGGTCTATTGCACTGTGGGGAGGGATGTGGACTTCACCTTGCCGTGTCCCGTTAAGACCAATTGTCAGTAATGGATAATAGCCAGCATTTCCTATTTCCCTTTCCCCTCCGCTAATGAACACCCATATCAGTCTCTAAGGTGGTCAGGATTGATGGTATGGGCCTAATCGCTCAGCCACCCTAATTGATACCCCACCGCACGGTGCATATATTTTCCGTTATTGGGTCAGTGCGAGATCGCTGCGAGATTGTATGCCGGCGGAGCGGCCTAATGGCTAATTTATGCTCTGTTGTGTGACGGTGCCGCGCAGCTAAAACAGCCCACCTACAAGCTCGCAGCGTGGAGCAGCCCGCCGTGTTGAGTGCCAAGACATTGCTAATGGTATGGGAAGAGCTTCTTAACTACAATGCTTAATGGCACTCTCAAGTTGGACGCAAAATCAATCGAGCGGGCTATGTTAACACGCAATGCATGATATTGGGAGGACGGGGGTATATGGAAGGATTGCACTTTTGGCTTCAGTCTATAAGATGCCCTCAATGTGTGGGCTCAATCGACATGAAAACGCCATTTCACCACGACTTTGATATCGATCCGTCCAGCGGTTTCCGAGATGAGCCAAAGCACACAATGCAGACACCCCAGACTAGTTAGAATAACCAAATGGACCCTTATGGGTCTGTAACTCTGAGAGTGTACAAATTAGTTCCATTTGTACACTCTCACAATTGCATTAACATTGATTTTATAATATAAATTGAAGGTCCCAGAGATAGAAATGCCATTAAATGGGGGTCCGTAGCCTAATACAGGTCAAACTGGGGGTAGCCTACTTGAAATTAAACGGGTTGACAATCCTGCTAGAGCCGTACAAAAACCTCTCTTATAGGGGTCCCTGGCATGTCCGCGGGCTAATTAGTGTCAATTTGGGGGTCCTTGACATGAAAAGGTTTGGGAACCACTGGTATACGGCAGTGATTCCCCAAACTTTTTAGCCCGTGACCCAAAACACGAATGAGATATTGGCCCGGTGTATCACTCACATCTCCGTCTTGTTGGACTGCCTGCGGCAGGGCACCGTGTTGCTGACGCAGGTGCCCGTCTGCGGGTCCACTGACTCCACGATGACGAAGGGACGCTCCTCCAGCGTGGCCACCGTCAGGTGCCGGTAGTCGGACACGGGCTCCAGGTAGCTCCCGTAGCGCGGCCACACGGGGTACCGCATCTGCAGGATGCCCATGCCGTAGGTCCCCACCTGAACAGGACGCGGAGAGGACAAACGTCAGTGTCACATTATGTTATAGAAATGGAAAGACTGAATTCATTTCCAAGCCGATTCCTTGTGATTCCGTGTAACTCTGAGTGTGCCAATGTAAGGGTCGACTTGGTTCCATGTCAGAGTTCCATGTTACACACCCACATTTGGGACCCCCTCAAGGATCTCAACACACAGACAGACAGACAGACAGACAGACAGACAGACAGACAGACAGACAGACAGACAGACAGACAGACAGACAGACAGACAGACAGACAGACAGACAGACAGACAGACAGACAGACAGCAGGATGGATGAGGCAGAGAGACATGGCGGAGAAGAAAGGATCCTCTGCATGGCGTCCAGACATCCAGATGAAGCAGTGTGATTTTTGGAAGGAGGATAGAGATGCATGCCGCCGACACTGGGCCATAGATCAGCCCCAGTATAGCCTTAATGCTGTTGTCTCTAAATCTTAGACTTTGGAGATTGCTTATGCTGTCCCCTATTTCTCTGTGATTTGTGTGTCTGGACCCATGAACACAGCAGTGTGTACTATTCCCGCCCGTAGATAATTTGGGGGAAATTGATTTTTTGGGTCACAGGATAGATTTAGAGCTGGCAATTATACATCTATCAGCATGAAAGCCAATTCCGCCCCCGCTAGCTATTATTACACCAATTTCCCCGCCACAAATTTCAAACGTCTGCGGGTGTTGTAGGCAGGACGGGTATTCAAGCAATACAAGACTTCCCCGAAACTTGGTATAGGAGTGATCAGTAGGCTGCCCTAAAGAGATGATTATAGCTTTTCAACTTCAATAAAAAGTTTTAAGTATAGCCTTTGGGAACAAGCGGTTTTCGAGCCACGTGGCTCATAGGCCAGGAGCCAATCTCCTGTTTCCGATGGCCGCGAGTCCGCTCAATTTAAAATAAATAATGCGAATATGTCATGGAGCCTTAGCCCCAATCATACTCTTGATGTAATGTCTGAGTGCCAATCCGGGAGGCACCGCGTAGCTCATAGTCTTTGGTATGACTTGGCCGGGGATTGTACCTCTCCCACCAATGGTTTGAACAGCGGCTGGGAATCTAGAAAGAAAGATATGGCTGTGCTCCTCCTTACACCCAACCGGATCAACGCAGTTGATATTATTAGTAGCACCTGCTCCTATTCAAAGTAACGTGCTGAATAAAAATAATTTCCATCATCAACCCATTAGGGTATACCACGTATTAGACAAGTGAGAGAGATGAAGGCCTGCATATTTATTTCACTTGTCTGAATTGGATAGCTAAAGAAAAAACAATGACTTATCCATTTAGGCCTGGACAAGTGTTAATGTTATGCTCTGGTGAAACCTCTTCTGGACGGTTAATTACACCCACGGCAGGGAGAATATAGGAGAGAGACACAAGATAGGAGTTTCAATGTGTTATGGTCGTTTTACCTGACATACAGCAGATAGTGGCTGGTGGAGCCTGCAGGGGACTTTTCTCACAAACTGCAGTGGTGGAAAAAGTACTCAAATACAAAATGATTGAACATTGTTCAAACACAAAAAAAGTGATGGGCTGTGAGCTTGTAGATCTGCTATTTTAGAATAGCAAACACCGAAATCTTGACACAGACACTTTCCCGGTTGTAATGGGTCATAAACCCTCTATTCTTAGTCAAACGACCCGAGTTACAACTTTACGTAATGAATTATAATGAATTGCATTTTTATAGCGCTTTTCCAAGTGCTCAATGCGCTTTACAATGGTTCATCCATTCATCCATTGGGAGGTGAAGCGGAGAACAGTCGACACCAGCGTCCTCACTTCCCACCTTCACACACCAATGGTGGCAAGCTAGCACCAACCGACTTATTGGATTTCAGGACTCCTGGCATTGCAGATCATCCTGTCGCCGACAGGGTTCAGCGTCTTGCCCATGCAGGGACACTTCGACATGTGGACAGGCGTACTTGGCTTTTTCCCCCTATGCCAAATCTCTTCTAAAAAAATTGCAGATCTACAAGCTGAAAGTGTGCCACAATGCGACAGGTTGTGAGCGTGTAGATCTTCAATTGTCTGTGGCCAACGTTACCCCCATAGTGTGGAAGCTGGGCTTAGAGTGGTTAAGAACTCATCCTATGATCTGATTGCTTCAGTAGTGTTTAATGATCTTGTGATTGTGTTCCACCTGTCTGCGCCCTCTTCATCACCCTGCCAACAGCACTCATTTCACACATGACTGACACACATACATTTAACTCAACATCTCAATTCAGTTTCATCAACTTGTAGATCTGCTATTTTCAAAGAAAATTGTACTTTTACTTAAGTAACATTTTGAACTCATGGCCATCTACTTGTAACCAAATGTTTATATATTGTGGTATTACTAGTTATACTTATATCAGAGTACTTCTTCCGCTGTGTGCATGTGCACACAGCGTAAGGCTTGAACGCATGCAGGCTGTTTTAGTTAAACAGCCTCGGGGCTGCTCCAAAGCTAATTATGTCCTATTGATGTCTCTCCACCATCAGTTCCTATTCATTTCCGCCGGCGGTCTAACAGAAGGTAGCCCAGGCTCTGGGCTGTGCCTCCGTAATTGAAACGGCCTCTGATCACAGGAGCCCCAGATGTTTGGGCCTCTGATCACAGGAGCCCCAGATGTTTGGGCCCGACAGAAAAGCTCTGCCAGGGAAGTGGATTGATAGGGCAAGGTCAGCCTGGCACCCGTACACAATGCAACGTCCCAATTTGAGCTCTGTAAGAATAATGACATACGACTACCACTAAACGGGTCAAGCTTTGTTGTTGAACAGGGTTTGATTGATTGATTGATTGATTGATTGATTGAATACACTTTATTAGTCATACACTTTGTCTAAAAGGGATTTACACAAAAAAGCCCTTGCAGATTTGTTTTCATTGAGGTCCTATGTACAGTATTGCAAGGGTGTCAGGGATTAATTCCACTTATTATTATTTTTCTAATTAATCATAAACTGGGTGCTAAATAGCTATATATTCTGATAAAGTATAGTAATTATTGCGATGGAGTAGTAATCATAGCTATGGAGTAATGGTTCTCACCTTTTTTATTTACAGGGACTCAGGGTTGATTTGAAACCCCTTCAAGGAACCCAGAGGGTCCCTGGACCCCCGCTAGATAGTGTTTGTTCAGTAACAGAGTTCTCCCTGCCTCTCTTAGGAAACACAAAATACATTATCAGGTCGGGATACCAATTTTATCTCTCCGTGCTTAGTTCCGACTGCGGGTTCAGGAAGCAGACCAGTCACAGATGACGTCTGCTTGGTTCTTGATCCAGTACAAGATCAGAAATGGATTTTGGCCCTAAAAGATTTGCGCATTATAAACCAACATAGCATATTGAAACCAATTATTTTGACAGACAGGGAGCCAGCGCAAAGCTCTAGGAGCGTACAAGGATATTATGTTTTTTTTATATATTCCTGGTTGCCATCATGGGTTATGATAAAAATGTTGACGCGCCAGCTGTCAAGGATGATCTAGCGGAGCCACACTCCAATCTTTAGTATTCAAACTGCATCCTTTCATAGATCTTATGTAACAGCGTGACAATGCCCGCAGACTTATGAATCCTTTTAGGCAGTATTTTGCTTTATTCTTTCTGTAAATAGGAGAGCGTTGAGCGACAGCAAGCTGATAGAGGGAAAGACATGGGACAGTGCCTGGCATGATACTGTTCATCGTCACAAACACAAACCACTCAAAAACACCTGCACACACAGGCTTCACTTGCTCTGGAAAGATTCATTTTTAATTGGAAATGTTTCAGTCAAGAAAACGTTGGTGTATTCAACCAACGCACCACAACTTGGCATATATTTTTGTTCAGTTTTTAGTTATCTTCACCTGTTTCATATGACTTGTTCCACATTCATGTCTACTCACTCGTCTGTGTCTCATTGCTGGAAACTTCAGCCTTTCCCTTCCTGGACAGTTAGCATGCTTAAATAGAAGCCACAGTACTTGCATCCATACAATTTCAAGGTTGAAGTAATGCATGAAATTACCACCGACTACGAGGAAACCGATAATGTCATTAGAGTGAAGTTTCTGGACTGTCCACAGCTTAGTTCCTGTCCTTAGTAGAAAGACAAGGTGAGTGGTGACATCTTATAACGCTCATTAGTGAGGACCAATTAAAAAGATACGTTTGAATGGTGCTTATTTAAAATGAGTGGGATCAGCCTACTGTATGTTCCCTCAGCCCAATAGTATTGGTTTAGCATTAGGGGTAGGGTTTAATTCCATGTAGATCTTTCCGGTGAGCCAACATCCTCAATAGGATAGCACCCTGACTGTGGTGGTCTTGAATGCAACACAACCTTAATTAGCATAATTTGTGAAGGAAGCATATAGCATTGCACAACTATGTACTGTATGCCAATAGCTGCTGTGAAAAGGCCTATTATCTGCCATTGTGGTCAGATAAGTTGACTGGAATATTTTTGAAAGAATTCGCCTCAAAATTCATGATGCACGTCAATTGTTAAGCATATCATTTGGTGCGGTGACAACAGGACAATCACTGCATTTCACTGGCTTGGTGTCTTCGTATTTGCATCAGAATGTGTCCCGTCTTTTCGATTCAGCTTTCATTCTGGTCCTCATCTACATTTGGACTCTGGGGTTTCCAGCTTATCTTGACAGAAAGGAATGCATACTTCCTCTCTATCTCTCCACCTATACCTGTCTTTTGTCTGGCTGTCGGACCGTAATGATGAGAGCTATTGTTCACCACTGACTGATACCATTTATTCTTTATTTATTGTTTTGCTTAGTTTGATGTATTACGGGGGGCGCTAGTGAGCGTATCATGGAGTAGACGTGTTTCTGTGTAGCTCTGACAATTCCACACTAAACTGAGTCAGTTTGATGTATTACAAAGGCAAAGTTATTTATTTGACATTGACAAACTGGGGTTTACTCTATAATGCTGCGTATGCAGGAATACTTGTTCAGCGCTCATTGACTTGCAACTGTGAATGAATCTGGCTGATGAATGGGACATTGCTGTACTGGAGGACATCTCCTGTCCAATCCATGACATTTCAAATAGTACATGCACAAAATACTAAAACATTGTTACAACATGTAAAAGGTGCTTTCAAAATATTTACTCTTATTGATGGGCAATTTGCATCTACTTTTTAAAACGTGCATTAACCGCCCCTTGAGCTATTTTACTTACTAAAATAGCAGATATATAAGCTTGCAACGTGTCGTTGTGAGTGTGACTTGTAACAGAGAATACAGTACACTGTGGTATAGCTACTTTTACTTAAGCAAAACTTCAGAGTACTTCATTCCACCACTGTCTTCCTGTGTGGAGCTTCCTCCCGCACCAAAATACATGCATGCTAGTTACATACTCCATCCTTCAGTGCCCTTGAGCAAGGTACTGGCATTACAACCGGCGTTGGTCCCCAAGCACTGCACGGTGCCCATTTATGCAGAAAATAAGGTCTGTGGTTAAGATAATCCTAAGAGAGTTTCAGCTTTTCTTCTGAAGGTGCATTGCATTCTGAAGCTGTTTGTGTGCATTGTTTTCAAACACACTGTATTTATACAGTATGAAGTGCGTTGATTTGTGATTATCTTGTTGACAACATGGATATCAAAAGCCTCCGTTTACTATTAAAGAGCTTTTGTTCTTAACTCATTAAGGTTGGTAGGGTAAGTGATTTTCTTTGGTCAAAATAATAATAATAAGGGACGGTGGTGGCTCAGGGGTAGGTAATCGCAAGGTTGCCAGTTCGAACCCGGGCCCCCCCCAGAGTTAGTGTCGACTTGAGCAAGACTCTGAACCCCTAATTGCTCCTGATGTGCTGGTTTCCGCCGCCATCGGTGTATTAATGTGCGTGTGAATGGGTGAATGTAATGCACAATCTATGTAAAGCGCCTTGGATAAAGGCACTATATAAATGCACCATTTACCATTTAAGTGGTAAAAAGCTCTATAATGTGATAGTTATTGCTATAGAGTGTTTTCTTTTTCAGTCTCCATGTCTCTCCAGCTTTTTATTAAACAGAAAATGCATTTTCAGGTCAGGAACTCAGGATACCAAATGTATCCAATCAGGATAGAGAAATATGCGGCCAAAAACTGTACATATCATTTTGGGGGTCCTTGGCACAAAAACAATTTGAGAACCACTGATTTAGTAGGCATTTATAGAATCGGCCTCCAGTCTTAACGTGTCAATAGGATATGGGACTATTCCTTATTTCAAGGGACGGTTGGCGGCCCTATCCCCAAACTCAATGTCCAGCTGGTGCCAGGCGTCCCACACTCCAGTCCACTTCAGGCTGCATGCCTAAAAGCAGAGGCAGCACAGGCAGAGGGAGAGCCCGACAACAGCAGACAGATGAAAGAGACATGATTTATAGCAGCGTAGGACACAAGCCCTGAAGCAGAGAGGCTTTACTCTCATCCAAGCAGCTTGATATACAGGCCCAAAAACGGCACGGCCTTCCCCGCTGTAAATCTCACACTCAACTCGTGACATTCAACACATGGCATGCCTGCACAAACATCTATTTGCAAAGCAATATATATATATACTGTATCTATATATAAACTCGAGTTTATATTTGAATAACTAAACAAAATACATACATACATGGATGCACCTGGGACGTATCCTCAGTGATGTATCCCAAGGTCATCGGGGTTTCGGGTCTCGCAACATCATACCCCTCACTCAGGTGACCCAGCCGGGGTGATCAAGTCCCGACTTACGTCCCAGTAGCTACCCTCGATCAGTCCCATTAGGGAAAAACCAGGGCCATACAATCCGTTCCTCCTGAACTACTCTGCCGGGACTGGGAGGTACCATTCTGGTGCGTGGAAGGACTAGGCTCTGTGGGTTGACTCCTGTCCGGGCCCCTCCTACGTCTCACCAGGTCCACTCCTGCTCTCACCAGGTCAGGCCCTGTGCGTTGCACCAGACTCCCAGCACCAGGCACTTTATTCAGGAATGGTGGATTCTCGAGCCGCAACAGTTCCGCAGGCTCCACCTTGCCCTTGGTGGTGCCGCAGGCTCCGCTTGAGGCTTGAATGGCCCTCCTAAAGGCCTCACCGTGGGTTTGTTGGGCTTCTTCCTCACGGAAGACACAGGCTGGGGCGCCAACCCATACTGCTCCCGGGTGCCGTCTAATTTCCGGCTGCCACCCATCTCTCCGGTGGTCACCATACTATTCCTGGTTGTCACGTAATCTATTCCTATGAGTCACTATAAATAGATATATAATATACCGTATAATATATCCTTTCAATGAGGGACGGTTTAACCACTTTAAGTATATTTTATATGTTTGCTCTTTTTGAAAGATCGTAACCACTTAAGCCCTATTTTGGGCTATTTTTGGTGAATGTATGTGTGCGTGCATGTGTGTGTGTGTGTGCGTGCATGTGTGCGTGCGTGCGTGCGTGCGTGCGTCTGGGCGTCTTTAGCATAAAATCCTTTCAGATGACAGCCAACACATGCAACATGGGCAATCCTTAGGTCATTTGAGAACCACTGCTGTAATGCAATATCCTTTCGCAGCAGAGAAGATAGGCTGTTTTCCATATGGTTTGTTTTGGTTTTATTCCAGGAAAAGAGCTTTAAACAACAGCAGCAATACATCTCAATTATGAACACAGCACCATCATTACAAGTAAGACGCGTAAACGCGGGAAGAGAACGAAGCTGTTGTGACACACACACACACACACACACACACACACACACACACACACACACACACACACACACACACACACACACACACACACACACACACACACACACACACACACACACACACACACACACACACACACACACACACACACACACACACACACACACACACACACACAGACAGACAGACCTCTGTATCGTTCCAATTTCAGTTTGTATTGGTTTGCTCCCAATCTTTTGCCCTCTGGTGGCGGGCGGGTGGTGTTACAGCGTGACACACACACACACAGACACACACACACACACACACACACACACACACACACACACAGACAGACAGACAGTTTTGGCCAGCTTCTATAGTTAGTGCTCACTTCGTTCGTAATAATCTCTCTATCTGTCAGTCACAGTGAGACCAGAGACCAGAGCATCAACAACGTCTCTCTAGCTGTCAGTCACAGTGAGACCAGAGCGTCAACGTCTCTCTAGCTGTCAGTCACAGTGAGACCAGAGCTTCAACAACGTCTCTCTAGCTGTCAGTCACAGTGAGACCAGAGCGTCAACAACGTCTCTCTAGCTGTCAGTCACAGTGAGACCAGAGACCAGAGCGTCAACAACGTCTCGCTCATGTCGGATGGAAACCTTGTATGTCCAAAACCGCAACTCCTCTCTCAGGAAATGGAAACAAATATAATGACCTGTGTTAAAGGGATAGTTCACCCCTCCCCCCATTTTTAAAAAAATAAAGAAATACAATAAAATGTTTCTATCTTTTACATGTGGACTTGAATTAATGGATATTTATTGTTTGTTTTTTGTCGCATTCCGAAACCAATAATTTGATGACCAGCAGTGGTTCCCTATAGAGACACAAAGAGTCTCCTCTGTGTTTCCGTAGGGAGTATAGGGAGCATAGTCAAGCCTCCATGGGGTGAGTAATAGATATAATAGAAAATAAGTAACTATCCCTTTAAAGTGAACTATCCCTTTAAAATGGATATAAATATTTAATATTAATAATAATAAATATTTATAAAACCCATAGACACACTTAACCACTTTCACTTCCTAAAATCTTCAATAATAGCAAAAATAGGCCTACAAGCAGATTGGCCTTTTCACTATTGTGTGACACTAATAGTACAGCAAAGTAACTTAAACCCGTGTGAACTGAGTGGTGTAAGGTCTTATATAGACTGATCAGCTGTGGTCTGACGTAATGTCTGACGTAATGAAATCACACCCGTGTGAACTGGATGACCATAGCAACCGTGCTCATTTTTTGAGCACAGACAGACAGACAGACAGACTAACAAAGCCAGTTGTAGGAGTGGTTTACACCACTCAAAAATACAAGGTTTCTGCCCAACAGTAATGAACAACAACAACAACACATCATCTGCATGTGGGGCTCAGCAGCACAAGCAATGCGGCACGACGCATACAAAATAACGGCGGTGAGATGCATTCATGTTGGCAATATTTGAAATTGTGATCTATTTGACGATGCCCTGTACACTGGCAGAAAGGAAAAACAGTCCTGGATAGGGGAGAGGAATAACTCAAAAGTCTGAGAAGAAAAGGGGTGCATTAGAATACTTTTTCCCCCTCCCCTGCTCTCGTTTGTCATTTTTCAGAGACCGCTGTAAGGACACCATTGCCCTTCTTGAACAACCACTGGAGATTTTATGGAAGAAAATATCATTTTTGTTTGGAGCGCTTCTATCCCTCCAGAGCATTGGTTCTCAAAAAAGGTTCTGTCACTGTCATTGAAGTCGCTGTCATCACTTACTCAATGCCACTTGTCTTCACTCACTATAAATATCCTGGGCACCAGGACCCTTATACAGCTTTTGTTTCAAACTGAATTCTGGGAATTGCAGTTCTAACGGACAATGCAATTACAATGGAGCTACCAGAGGTGTCGCCAAAAACACTACTAGAATGAATGTTACACAGTAACAACTCTTCCCTCTTTTTTTGTGTGTCCCTGACCTAATGTTGGCAACTTTCATGAGTAATATCTACAATTGTGTATTAGGACTCAAAAACGCAGTCATTGTGCCAGTGGACCATGGCAGTTAGTGACACTGAAAGACACAATTACATTTGTGAGCAGTAAGAGAACACCAAGGTGCTTAATTCCCTGCCAACACAGAGAGCACTGAGACCCCTTTTCCACCGGGTTGAACCGGTTTCTGTTCTTTTTTCCCTGCCTAATATTGAACCAGTCCAGAGTGTCTCCACTGGAAATGAATTGGTTCAGAACCCTAAAAGTTGGTTCAGAACTGGTTGGTCCAAGAATCTAGAACGGAACAAAATCTAGAAGCAAAGTTAATTTGGTGGAAAAGGGGCCTGAGAGAGAGATGAAGCAGGCATTCATGTTAAAGGGAGTAAAGTTTTTGTAATTTCCCTCAATTCTTTTAGGTTTTCTGAGCTCAATTGCACCCAAAAAACCTGAACTTTTAACATTCAGTAGATTTTCTGTGATTTTCTGGCTCAAACAAGCGCTCTGATTTTCTTGCTGTTTGTGATGTCACAGCCTGAAAATTCCATATATGTCAATGGGATTTGCATATGTCACTGTTTTCACTGATTTGCCTGTTTTCATTGCAGCACAAAAGGCTTCCAAACCCCAGAGAAAACTCAAGTTCAGGTTTTTTGGGTGTAATTGAGGTCATAAAACCTAAAAGAAAAACGAAAAATAAAAATAAATGAAAGCTAGAAAAAGTGCCCCTCGGGGCACAGGTCTCCACCAGGGCAGGTCAGGTTGTGGCCTCCTGGTGGTGCTATAATAGGCCAGGGTGAAAAGGGTGCCATGCATTTCTTCTTACGCCTTGGATGGCAATTGGATGATTTGAGGCATTTTGTTCCAAAAATGTGTTTTGCAAAAATCCACCTGTTGGTGGCGCTATAACAGTAGCCTGGTTAATAAACCAGACCGAATCAGCCGTTGGCAAAAAAATAATTGCCTGCCAGCGGATTAGGGTCTGGCGAGGCTCAGTAGCACGCCTCTTTCCTACAATCGAGAACAGGTCGGACCAATCGGGACACGGTATGCAATATGGGCGGGCTTTGGTACAGTGACGTTCAATGCTTGAGACCTTTGACTGACAGTAGCTCTGACCAATTGCGTCGAAGAGAAAATGTTTGAACCCGCCCCCCGGGAAATGAAATCCAAGTGGAGCCAGCCCAGACTAATATACCGCGACAGTGTTGTGTGATATTAGTCTGGCTTATTAGCCAGGCTACTATAACAGGCCAATGTGAAAAGGGTGGGATATATTCCTCAGCCTAGTAGGAAAGTCTGTGCAAGATTTCACGTAAATTGCATGCTGCGTTCATGATTTGAGGCTTTTTGTTCAAAACGCACGCACGCACGCACGCACGCACGCACGCACGCACGCATTCACACGCACACGCACACGCACACGCACACGCACACACACACACACACACACACACACACACACACACACACACACACACACACACACACACACACACACACACACACACACACACGTCCATGCACTCATGAGCTATTGACCTGTGCTCTCTAACTGGAGGAAAACCAATGGTTTGTGTAGAGACCAGTTAATGAGCAATCAATCTGCTTCAACTGGCTGCAACATAGTTGTTTTTTTGTTTGGTTCCTTGTAATAACATGCAGATATTGAGAGACACATACAGGTACTGTACAAGTTGGTCGAGGGTGCATGTGTTTGGTCCGACGTAACAGTCCGACAGGCATTAATCCGTCACCGTACCCAAAAGTGAAACCCAACCCTAACCTCACAGGAAGCCATGGGTTAGTTTTAACCTGCCACAGGTTAGTTTTAACCTGTCACACATGTCGGGAGCCATGGGTTAGTTTTAACCTGCCATGAGAAAACGGCCTTGCATTGGATTTGCATTGTAAAATATCCAAACTTATTATTTGAATCCACTATTTTGAGACACAATATCTCATCCTTGGCAACAACAAAGCATGCCATATATCGTTGGAAAGGTCTGGACCTCGAGATTGTGGTTTGATCCAAATTTCCTTTGTCCAGCAACCAATCATGAGAGGGTGGATTTTTACCCAGCCAACAAGCTGTCATTGGCTAAACTAAACTACTAAAATAAACATCTAAATGTGTATTTTGAACGTTTATTTTAAAAGACATGTTTAGGAAGCAAAATTGCACAAAATCTCAAAATTATAAAAATAAAAAATAAAAAAAATGATGCCATGCCTGCCATGTCTCACCTGAAGTAAAATAAGTAATATGAAAATGACTTTCATATTACTTATAGTAATAGGCCTATGTCATACATTTCTACATTGTAGAAATGTATGACATAGGCCTATACTTCTACATTGCATTAAGTACATTCTAAATTTACTTAGTAAAAGTACAGAATGCCAGAACAGTGGTATCAAAATAAACCTAAAGTAACTAAAGTAAAAGTAGCATATATTCATTGTGCGGAATGTCACATTTCACACGTTTTCAGTAGGCCAAATGAAATGGGACGAGACGAATGGCACTTAACTGTATGTATAGAAATATTTTGAAAATAGCAGATCTAAAAACTCACACATGTATAGAGGGCTGAAGTGGTTAATGTTTGTATGTTGTGTAATAATAATCAAAATCTACAAAGTAACTAGCAACTAAAGTAATTGTAGTAGAGTACTGTAAAAAGTTGTAATTCAAGTATTGAAAAAATGTACTCAAGTACGTACTGCCTACAAAGAAAGTAACTACGTTTTTGGACACACCGACTTATTTGTGAATCCCAAAGGTCGATTAACGTTCATAATTTTCTTATTTTTGGTCCCAAGGGGGTGATTTCTGCTGCGCAATAATTAATTACACCCATATAAATTATAGCCTTCACATTTGAACAAGGAAATTAGTTCTGGAGCACACGGTCAATTTGGTAATTTGGTAATGGGACTAACATCTGTATCAGAGTCAACAAAGAATTAACAAGGCTTGAATCCAGAGGTAATATAAACAAGATTAAATGTACTGTTAACATAGCATCAATTTTATGATCACTTTTGTAAAATATGATCACTTTTTGAAAATAGCAGATCTACGTTTGGGAACCCCTGTATTAGACCAGAAGCTTTATTGTTTGTTGTTCAGTGTCGTCTACACCCAATAAGCTTCTGTTTGTTGGAATCAATTATTCCCAAAATGTGATCACCACCATCTTATGTTCAGATATGCTGGCTTCAAACGCGTTAGCTTGCCTCATGCACACTAAACTGCATACACAGAACAAGCACGCAATGCACGTGTGCACGCAATCGCACACACACACACACACACACACACACACACACACACACACACACACACACACACACACACACACACACACACACACACACACACACACACACACACACACACACACACACACACACACACACACACACGTATAAATCAGTGACCAAAAGAATCTTGAAATTTTGACAGCAACGTTTTGGGTCAAGGACGTTCTTCAGACAGGAAGGTCCTTGACTGAAGAAGTGAAATTATAACTGAGTGAGTGAAGACAGCGTCTCTGTGCCTTTGATTCTTTGATGTCTGTGTGTCTACTCCAACAATGCAATGCACCTGTCACAACATTTTTTATTATTCAGGTGTGCGAGACACTTTTGATACTTTTGAGCTATACGCCGTGATCGGGTGAAGCAGTGGTAAAGGGTGCCGTTGTCATTGTTCGGTGCATGACGTGCATTGCGTCAATGCACCGAACAGTTCACAAAGTGTCACTTCGCACCACATTGTATTGTAGATTGGATATTTTCACTATTTCTTAAACATTTTGTCTAATTTCTAGAATTTTCTTTGATTTCTTCATGAAATTATTTAATTCATGAAAAAGTACAAAAGCAAACAATGCCCCTCACTTCACACTTTAATAACAGGCCAAATAGGTAACATGGTTAAAGATTATTCAGTAACAGTTGACTTTGATAGCGAGTGTCTCAGCGATCTCGTCTTCATTACAGTTAGTGAGAAATGTCGCCAGGCTCCACCAGCCACTATCTGCTCACTCCCTACGGTATGCCAGGTACAATGATGGCACATTGAGTGAAACTCCTATCTTGTGTCTCTCTCCGATATTCTCCCTGCCGTGGGTGTAATTAACCGTCCAGAAGAGGTTTTCACCAGAGCATAACATTAACACTTATCCAGGCCTAAGTGGATAAGTCATTGTCTCCACCAGGCCGAAGGCATGGGGAGAGAGTATGTTTTGCACTCCGTCCGTCCGTCCGTCCGTGTGTCCGTGTGTGTGTGTGTCCGTCCGTCCGTCCGTCCGTCCGTCCGTCCGTCCGTCCGTCCGTCCGTCTGTGAACAGCTAATCTCCGGCACCGTTAACCCGGTCGATGCCAAATTTTGCACACACACTCCCTGGATGCCAACGATGAACCTCTGCCCCAGAATTTCCAGAACGGCCTGTTATAGCGCCACCAGGAGGCCGCTTTGTGCAAGACAAGTTGTTGGACAGTACACCTACAGATTTCGTCCAAACATCACGCAAATTGGTACACAGTCTCTCTAGAGCCATTCAACGAAACGGGTCTTTCAGACTCCATCCTGATTGGCTAAGATTGGCAGGAGTGCTCAGTTTCAAACAAAATAATGCAAATCATGAACACATCGTGTGATTTCCATAAAATTGTGCACGCACATTCCCACTAGGCCGAGGAAGAAATGTCACGTGAACATTTTCAACTCAGCCTCATGGTGGCGCTATAGTATTTTGAAAATAGCAGATCTTACAATGTGTCACATCACAATCTACAAAGAAACTAACTAACTTCTAAGAACATTTTTTATTGGAAGTTGGAAATGCTCAAAACTGTACTCAAGTACAGTACTTATGTAACGCCCAAGTACCTATACTTGGGTGATACTCGCCTAAAAGTGTTTTTACCTCTAACTGCATGGATCTGTGGATAACTTTGTATGCCAACTCCCTAGAGGCCAAGGAAAAACCTTTGCCTGGAATTTTTCACATCTGCTCTTTATAGCGCCACCAGGAGGCCGACATATGTAAAACACATTTTCTAATATTACTTCTTCAGATTTTATCCAAATTTCACGCAAATCGGTACACATGCTCTCCATAGTCATGTGATCAAGACGCGTTTGTTTGATTTCTCATAATCCACCTTCATTGCCTACGATTGGCTTCTAAACCTTTCAGGAGTAGCCCGCTTTGTACCCGTTTTGTACAAATTGCCACAACTACTCAACACAGCTCCGATTGCGGTGAAACTGTGCATGCATATTCCCACTAGGCTGAGGAAGAAATGCCACTTGACAGTTTTCAAATCAGCCTCATGGTGGCACTACAACAGGCCAAGCCACGTCTCTCTCTCTCACACACACACACACACACACACACACACACACACACACACACACACACACACACACACACACACACACACACACACACACACACACACACACACACACACACACACACACACACACACACACACACACACACACACACAACATGATTATATTACTCCTAAACATTTTGCCAAACATCACACCCACTCCTATCCTCCTGGTGGAGACCTGTGCCCAGAAGGGCACTTTTTCTAGTTGTTATTCTTTAGCTGTCCAATTGGGGCAAGTGAAATAAATATGCAGGCCTTCATCTGTCTTCACTTTGTGACTGTCGTCTATACGTGACTGTCCTAATGGGTATGCTGGGAAATAGTTTCTTTATATTCAGCACGTTACTAGTAACAATATTTTAAAAATGATCCTTGTGTCAGCTAGTTCAAACAGCTTTGATCTGGTTGGGTGTAAGGATGAGAATATTAAATGGCAAACGGTGCATTTACTGTATATAGTGCCTTTATCCACGGCGCTTTACATAGATTGTGCAAAGATCTATAAGGGTCCATTTGGTTATACTAACTCTTCCATCATTTAGCTGGAACCCCCTCAAGGACCACTGGTTGAACCCACTGTCCCTATAGTGACAGACCATTGGTTGAACCCACTGTCCCTATAGTGACAGACTGTCATAAGGACCACTGGTTGAACCCACTGTCCCTATAGTGACAGACCACTGGTTGAACCCACTGTCCCTATAGTGACAGACCACTGGTTGAAACCACTGTCCCTATAGTGACAGACTGTCATAAGGACCACTGGTTGAACCCACTGTCCCTATAGTGACAGACTGTCATAAGGACCACTGGTTGAACCCACTATCCCTATAGTGACAGACTGTCCACTGGTTGAACCCACTGTCCCTATAGTGACAGACTGTCATAAGGACCACTGGTTGAACCCACTATCCCTATAGTGACAGACTGTCCACTGGTTGAACCCACTGTCCCTATAGTGACAGACTGTCATAAGGACCACTGGTTGAACCCACTGTCCCTATAGTGACAGACTGTCATAAGGACCACTGGTTGAACCCACTGTCCCTATAGTGACAGACTGTCCACTGGTTGAAACCACTGTCCCTATAGTGACAGACTGTCATAAGGACCACTGGTTGAACCCACTGTCCCTATAGTGACAGACTGTCATAAGGACCACTGGTTGAACCCACTGTCCCTATAGTGACAGACTGTCCACTGGTTGAACCCACTGTCCCTATAGTGACAGACTGTCCACTGGTTGAACCCACTGTCCCTATAGTGACAGACTGTCCACTGGTTGAACCCACTGTCCCTATAGTGACAGACTGTCATAAGGACCACTGGTTGAACCCAATGTCCCTATAGTGACAGACTGTCCACTGGTGGAAACCACTGTCCCTATAGAGCGTCGCAGTCCTGCCCCCTCGAGAGACCCTGAAAAGAATACCCCGTTCATTTTCCTCATAGACTTTTCAGAAAGTATTTATTTAAAGACGTTTACGCCGCGGACAAAGCCAACTCTTGTTGTGACAAATCATGACAACAAATCATGACAACAAACAAATAATTAGACAGAAGAAGAAAATGGCAGGTTAGAACACTTTTTTGTTGTTTTTCTTCTTTGTAATTATTTGTTTGGTCCAAAATATTGTGTTTGTTGTCATGATTTGTCACGACAAGAGTTGGCTTTGTACAACGCTTATAAGGTCTTTAAATAAATACGTTTTGAAATGTCTATGGGAAAAATGCATTGGGAACTATTTCCTGGGCCTGGCGTCGTCATGAAAGGGGGCGGGACTGCGACGCTCTATAGTGACAGACTGTCATAAGACGGTAGCGTACCTTGTCCCAGGTCCTCTCCCTGTCCAGCGTGATGACGATCATGGAGGGGTTGACCAGGTAGCCCTCGCTGTTGAAGGAGAAGTCGTTGTGCTCCCACGTGACGTTCATCATGTGTCTGTGGAGATATAGAAGAAGATGACATTATTATTACTCCACTGTGTAATAAAACCCCCGGAATTGGCTTGTGCTCTGCATATATTATCTCCAAAACATTTATAGGCCTATAATACCAGTAAGACGCCCTGAGGGCAAGAAGCGACCTCGCCCGTGTTCACGCATCCGCCTGGGTGACAACAGACTGCTAGGCGAGCGCTGCCGCTTTGGCATGAATTAATTCTGTACTGGCCATATGGAGCGTGTCTTGAGGGTACATGGTTTGATGAGGTCAGATCAACATATGGAATGTCAGAACAGGTCAGCTCCATATATGGAGATCTAATGGTGGAAGCGGGGGCAGTGTCTTGAGTTTACAGGGTTTGATCAGGTCTGGCCATATATGGAGCTTGTTTTCAGTGTACAGGGTTTGATGAGGTCAGATCAACAATGTCAGAACAGGTCAGCTCCATATAGAGATCTAAGGGTCTTGCGTGTACAGGGTTTGATGTGGTCAGATGAGGTCAGATGAGGTCAGATCAACATATGGAATGAATTCTGTATTGGACATATATGGAGCGTGTCACGAGGCGTGACGGACTGACTGACAGACAGGTTTTGTAGGTTTTCATAGTAAACTATGACCTATGGTCGCAATAACTACTTATAGTTACAAGTACTTCACTGAAAACATGTTTTTGATGCAGGGCACGTAACTCATCAGATGGCCTTGAAAAAGGTTTTGAATGACTATGTATAGGTCTAATTTGTAAAGAGGCACAGTACTGGATTTCACACTGTTTGATCCCATGCTGCTTTGTTATTCACATCACACTGTATCATATTGGAGCAACCGTGGCTGTGCACTCTCTATCACCTCGCCCGTCACTCCAGCAGAGGTGATGAAAGCCATGCCGGGCGGACAACAGCCCTTAGCCCTCTTGTCTGTGTCAAAAGCACCTTTTTTTAATCTGCAATAATCTGCCATAATCCCATTAACAGGCCAGACTCATCATCAAAACTGCCGCCTTGAGAATGCTTAATTGAATGAGGTGAATGAGGACGGAACTGTCGATCGCTGAGGACTTCAGAGGCACGAGACTTCTTGAAACCTTTTTCTTTAACCACTTGAACTCTAGTGAACCCTTTTCCAGGGCAAACATTCACTGAAAAGGTTATAGATTGGCTATTTTCAATGGAGACATTTGATGTAGAGGGAAATACTAGATCACCTAGTATAGAGCCCTGGGGGGACTCCGGTAAACTAAGGCCACGTTTATGATGTGCAGCCTGCGTAGATAGTTCAGGCAGACAACTTGTGAGCACGCCTACCTGATCAGGTGACTAGTCACATGCACTGATCAGAGCGGCTATTGCTCATTCCCGTCTTCTCTCTCCTGCTGTGTGGACGTGTATCGCTGCTGCTGCTGCTGCTGCCTCCCTGCCTCGCTGCTAAACCTGATGATCATGAAATGATCAGCAGATCATGAAATGATGAAATGATCAGCAGCAAAATGATTTTGCAAATCCCACCTCCTCCCCAGCATCCACCTGTAGGCTCTGTTTCTAGATCCCCGGGGGGGGGGGGGGGGGGGGTCTTAATTAATTGCCTGTAGCCTAATTCTATTCAAAAGGTCTACTGCCCCCATGAAGTTTAGGGGCCTTCTGTTTGGCTTGAAGACTAGGCCTACGTTCAAACCCCAGCCGGCAAGAAGCTAGGCACAGATTATATTTAGATGTTCATCACTGTCTGTGATAAACAAACAGTGTTAAAATTGTAACATAAAAAAATAAATCATATTTGGAAAGAAATGGGAATTGTAATTTCATAACAATGCATTTCATTGTTATGAAATGTAGTGGGTTATGAAATGTAATGGGTTTGACTCGTTCAGAATGACTCCATCCAAATGTCACAGTTATGAAATGTAGTGTACTGTTTATTAGATTATTGATTGGCCAAAAAATAAATCAAAAGTGGAGCCCTTGGCAAAATGTTGACTTTGTGGAGTGGGTCGGGTGTTTGCTCTGTGCACGTCTCAAGGACTTTTTGGCATAACTACGAGGTTTCGCTGTCAAGCTGTTTGTTCTAAACTCCCAGAGCCTGGCTGGCCGTGTTTCTGGATTTTATTCCAATCAATGTGTGCCAGGTCCACCAAGTCCAACAGAAAAAGAGGCTGCAAATGTATCTGACAGAATACTTGGCATTCATTTTCTTTCTCCCTTTTATCTCACTAAGAGTTTCGTCGTACATGGCGAGTGGAGTTATGTCTCCCCTACGGCAAAGCGGGGCCGAGAAAAGAAAATTGCTTCTGAGGAGATCAGAGAGTAGCGTTGGTGTATTACTGTATTATATTATAAGTGAACTGTGCACGATTCTCCGGCGTGAAGCCATTGTGTTTGTTCCATTGATTTAACTAACACACACACACACACACACACACACACACACACACACACACACACACACACACACACACACACACACACACACACACACACACACACACACACACACACACACACACTACCAGCGTGACCCCTGCCATTGCCATTTAGCAAAAATATCCTGTCTACAAGCTTGAGTGTCGTGCAGACACGTTGTGTGACCTTGTCGATCAGCTGTTTTTGGCAAAGAGATATGGTGTAACGGGGAGAGACAAAAGAGTGGGCCAAGTACAGACCCCTGGGGGACCCTGGTCAAGGGGGTACCCCTGTCCAATGTGTTGCATTGAGCTTGTAGATCTGATATTTTAACCCGTTAAAACTGTGTCATTCATTTTAGATTGTAACGTTGCATGAAGCGAACAGTGTGTCACTTTGTGTCGCGCAAATCTACACAAACATACACAAATCTACATGGGGGGTTCACGGCCAAATACATATAATTTAGAAAGTACTTGTAGAATTGGCCTCAGATCTTAAAAGGATATTTCACTTTAAAAACTTTTTTGGGTCATTGTATATTCTACTCAGGCTTTTGTGACACCCCAGGCAGCTTTTAAGTTGCTCGATTCAGTATTTAGATATTTTATATTAATTTTATGCAGACACGCACCCTTCCTATACAAACCCACTGTAACTTCAAACTCCATTTTAAGCATGATAGATTCATTGACCGTACTTGGTTCTGGAGACTATACTGCCCTCCTAATACGTGAGGGGGGCATGTTTTTTCAATTACGTTTTCATATATATATATATATATATATATATATATATATGACATCTGGCCACAGTAGGTGGTTTCCATGTGTCTGAACCATGGAGTAATTTCCGCTCGAGTGAGCGGAAATTAAGCCCGGACCTCAAAGCCCGGACCTCAAACGTCATGTGTTGACGCACATGACGTCATCACCTCGGACTAGCGCCTTCTCCCGTGCTTGCGGTTATGGTTAGGTTAGGGTTTGAGGTGGGTTGTCGTGTTTCGGACCAATGACTAGTCGGACCAAACACATGCACCCAGTAGGACCCATTATTTACTATAGTAAATAATAATAAAGAAATCTCCATAAAATGTTGTAAAAGATATATACAAATTTAGCCCCATGTTCGAATGCCCCCACCGCCTGTCAAAAATAGCTAAAATCGCTAAAACTAAAGAAAGCAGCAAATGAAAAGAAATTAATACTCATCTTTTACGTTCTCTAATAACAACCTAAAACATGAACCGTGGTTGAAAAAAAACACAGTTGTCCTTTAACTATAATAAGCAGACATGAAACGTTTTGGCAACCCTGCTGAATGCTCTATCACAGTGGTTCCCAAAGTGGGGTCCGGGGACGCCTAGGGGTCCTTGAGGGGGTTCCAGGGGGTCCACTGCTAAATGATAGTTTCGAACCAAATGGACCCTTATTGGACTGTACCTCAGAGAGTGTACAAATGGAACCAAATGGACCCGTCAGAGTCCAATTTAACTCTCAGAGTTAAATTAACATTGATTGTACAATATAAATGGGGGTCCCAGAGATAGAAATGCCATTAAAAGGGGTGTCCGTACTAATGCATATCAAACTGGGGGTTCTTGAAATTAAACGGGTTGAGAATCACCGCGAGAGCCGTACAAATCTTCTCTTATGGGGGTCTTCTCTTCAAATGGGGGGTCTGCGGGCTAATTAGTGTCAATTTGGGGGTCCTTGACATGAAAAGGTTTTGGAACCACTGCTCTATGACACGGCCACACCTCCATCTGTATCCCCCCCTCTCTCCTTAAATTAATTTAGATGGCCCTGCTGTCCAAGAGAGCGGGGCGCCGGCCCGTGAGTTTGGACGACATACGGAAGGGAGGAGGCCAGGGGACTGGGTTTGGACGACATACGGAAGGGAGGAGGCCAGGGGACTGGGTTTGGGACAGTGACAGTAGCTGTAAAAAAGAAAAGTTCTTCACTGAACAGATGGGGGATCCGTGAATGAGTGACCGGGACAGGCTAGTGGCTCGTTTTCTTTTTTTCTTGCCAAATCTAATAAATGTTCTTAAATTGTCACTTAATACATTGTGAATGGTCAGTATTTTCATACCTTCTTTAGCTAAAAGTGCATTACAATGTGCTTTACATCCTGCACCAACTCTCCCACAATCGTCGAATGCTACATAGAGTCTGTAATTCAATTCTGCCCTGGAAGCTGTCATCGTCAAAACTAGAAACGTGCACTCCTTGGATTACCGGTCATCTGGGACCCCCACAAAATTATGGGGGTCCTGACCCACAGGTTGAGAACCACTGGCATGTACTGTGCCAGAGAGTGCAGGAACCCCTACCTGAACAGGGTGTCGTTGTTGGCGGGGGGCTTGGTGGGGCTGTGACAGTCGCTGTGGCCCTCGGGCACGTAGCCCCGCTGCTTGCGGAAGCTCTGCGCCCCCTTGACCACGATGGCCACGCCGTCGCGCACCCGCTTCCTCAGGCTCATGCGCCAGCGGTCCGTGATGACGCTGATGATGCCCACGGGGAAGCTGTCGGGCGGGGGCACGTCCGGGTTGCCCACTGCCAGGCTGGGGACGATCCAGATGTAGCCGGGCCCCACCAGGCCAGAGTCCGACGCCATGGTGAACAGGTACTGGGCCTCTTCATGAGAGCAGTACACCAGCAGCACCTGCATGGGGAAAGTAGAGTTATGCATTTTTCATATTTTTGTTTTATGTTTTACTCAAAAAACTGAGCACATTCCCAGTGTGCATTTCCAAACGCACCCTGTGAAATGCTAGTTTAAGCATTTTTTCACCAATTATTTTTCATTATTAGTATAGTAAGTCAAATGTTTTGTCAATTCTAGTTTCTGTTATGACGTTAGTTTAGGCGTGCAACGTTTCCACCTTGTTTAATTTGAATACCCATTATTCAGCAGTTAATTCAGGCACTGGAGTAGTGTGGTGGTGTTTACCTGCAGAAACACATTTCCTTCTCACTATATTTGGGGGTTTGCTGTTTGTTTGGTGGGCGGGGATGTTTCTGGAAGCCAGGCTACGTTTCGGGGTGGACGGGGATGTTTCTGGAAGCCAGGCTACGTTTCGGGGTGGACGGGGATGCTTCTGGAAGCCAGGCTACGTTTCGGGGTGGACGGGGATGTTTCTGGAAGCCAGGCTACGTTTCGGGGTGGACGGGGATGTTTCTGGAAGCCAGGCTACGTTTCGGGGTGGGCGGGGATGTTTCTGGAAGCCAGGCTACGTTTCGGGGTGGACGGGGATGTTTCTGGAAGCCAGGCTGCGTTTCGGGGTGGACGGGGATGCTTCTGGAAGCCAGGCTGCGTTTCGGGGTGGACGGGGATGTTTCTGGAAGCCAGGCTACGTTTCGGGGTGGACGGGGATGCTTCTGGAAGCCAGGCTACGTTTCGGGGTGGACGGGGATGCTTCTGGAAGCCAGGCTACGTTTCGGGGTGGACGGGGATGTTTCTGGAAGCCAGGCTACGTTTCGGGGTGGACGGGGATGTTTCTGGAAGCCAGGCTACGTTTCGGGGTGGACGGGGATGTTTCTGGAAGCCAGGCTACGTTTCGGGGTGGACGGGGATGTTTCTGGAAGCCAGGCTACGTTTCGGGGTGGACGGGGATGCTTCTGGAAGCCAGGCTACGTTTCGGGGTGGACGGGGATGTTTCTGGAAGCCAGGCTACGTGAGAGGGCAGTGTGTGTCTGCAGGTCAACACCACCACACTACTTAAAGCAGCGATGTGATGTTGTCCATTATGTAGGGTGTAAATACAATATAACTTATAAAATCGGGGTGGTTGTATTTTGTCTCCATGCTCTTCTATTGAGACATTTAGAACGTGTCAAAGGTCATGTCTGACCTAGACACAGGATCTGACACCAATTTTGATCGGATGGTCAATTTATCCACTGAGCAAGCAGGCAGACTATTAGCCTGGAAACCAGACAAATCTGCCACAGGAAAAATAAATAAAAAGAGATTGGTCTGCAGGCACTCCTCAGTTTGAATTACATTTCGCTCATCCCAGAGTTGTGACCAATCAGAGACCAGTCCACTATTCAAAGTGAGCAAGCTCACAACTCGCTGCAGTGCGATATGTTGTGAGCTTGTAGATCGCCTATTTTCAGCATGCAACAAAATGCACTGCCAAAATATTTTTTGACGACCAAATCAACTGTAGATTTAGACGACTAAAACTAGACTAAAACTAAATTGCATTTTACCCAAAAGACTATGACTAAGGCCTGGGCCGTGGCTCAGCAGTCCAGGCACCTTGGCCGGTAGCCCGAGCCTGGCAGTGTGCCGTGGGTTCGACTCCCAATCCCGACGGCCTTTACTGCATGTCACTCCCCCATCTCTCTCCCCCATTTCCTGTCAGCCTGTCTGTCCCTCTATAAAACATATAAAATAAAGGCGAAAGCCGCAAAAAAAAAAACATTTAAAAAAGAAAAGACTATGACTAAAACTGCACAGACTGCCGCGCTATGAGCTTGCAGATCTGCTTTTTTTTATCATGAAATATGTGTCTCAAATGTTCGAATATTCTTTCACAGCGTGCATTTCTAACTCAAATCTTTGCTTCTGGGGGGTCCCTGGTACAAAACCTTTTCAGATGGGGGTCGGCGGCTGAATACATTTTTGAGGTCCTTGACATGAAAATAGTTTGAGAACCACTGATACAGAAACACAAGGTTTAGGGCAAAAGTTAACCACAACAACCCCCGGCCGGGCATATACTGTACCTGGGCGTCGACCTGCTGCAGGAGGCGGCGCGCGCGGATGTCGTTGAGGCCATCGGCGGACATGTCGAAGGTGAGCACGTCCTGGAGCTCCCAGATGAAGTAGCTGGTGTCGGTGAAGGTCTTGATGTAGTCCACGTAGGTCTCGTAGCCCGGGTACAGGCTGGTGATGACCACGAAGCTGTCCCAGTTGTACTCCTCCATCACCTTGAACATGCCGTTGATCTGCTGCTCGATGGACGCGCCCAGCTGGAGGAAGCTGGAGCCCTCACCCTGCCGAGAGGTGGACGCCAGTTACACTTAGAGACGCACAACGTAATCGGAGTATAAGTCGGTGGAACATACAATGACATTTTCTAGGGTGTTCAACTGGGTGACCAGGGGGCAACTCTTGTTCTCATTTCAAGAACCGGCAGTTTACTATAGGAGGGTGTGTCGTACACCCCGTAACTCTGAGAGTGTGCAAATTTGTACACTCTCCAAATGGACACGTAACCTTGATGTCATGGACACTGGTCTACATTTTGTCTCAGTAAGACAGCCCTCCCCTGTGCAGCAAAGCATTATGGTGATTGTAGTAATCCAGCAGTGAGACCAGAGTCTCTGACATCACAGACACTTTGAAAAACTAACATATCTAAAAACACATATTATTCCCCACATAAAATCATCAGGAAAGTGTTTCTTGTCTCCCAAACATCATTAAAATAAGATCTGGTTGCAAAGGGGGTGAAGTGGCCCTTTTTATGACCTCAATTACACCTACACAGCCTGAACTTTGAACATTCAGTGGATGTTCTGTGGTCTGGGGTTTTCTCTGTTCTGAAGCCTTTTGAGCTGCAATGAAAACAGTCAAAATTCCTCCACAGTGACATCTGCTGGCAAATTGTTATGTCATATGATTTGTGGACTGTTACATCACAGTCCAGAGGCAAATCAGGCACTTGTTTGAGCCAGAAAACCCCAAACCACAGAAAATCTACTAAAAAATAAATAAAAATACGCTTTTTATTATGTCACCGCAGACCTTTAATAGTCACATATAGTCTAGTAGCCAGCCCATAGAGCCCCATTGTGAACCCGGACATGTTGAGTACACCAAGATTTTATGTTAGACATGTTTAGTATGGATCCCCAGCATGTAGAAACTGCCGGATGCTAACTTGCATATGTTGAGCAATTTTCATAATTGGCATAATATGTGACCATACCATACAATAGAAGGCAAAATATTAAAAATGTCATCATGCTTTATGTAGCATGTGACATGTCAAACTATTTTCATGATGCTGAATCCATTCTGAATGCTGAATCCATTCCAAGCATTAGTTTTGCAAAAAAAAACACTCATTGGGCTAAAAACGGCCAATGCCGCCATCACAAATTGATGATGTCAGTACATTTGGGCAAGTGGGCATGGCCGTTCTATAGGTTGTTAATGGTATGGTCACATATTATGCCAATTATGAAAATTGCTCAACATATGCAAGTTAGCATCCGGCAGTTTCTACATGCTGGGGACCCATACTAAACATTTCTAACATAAAACGTTGGTGTACTCAACATGTCCGGGTTCACTTTTTGGCTACTAGGCTAATACTGTAAGTAGAGAGCAGAGAGAAAAATGTTGTTCCTCAAAGAATGAAGGATACCAGGTTAGGATCAAGCAACATGCGCTATAATTTGTTCTGTCCATGAAAAGAAAATCCAAAAAATATATAATAATAATTATTAAAAAATATCTATTGAAACAAAGGTGGCAATATATGTGATTGCGTGGAAATATTAGTGCTAGGGGCGAGGTGGAGTCCGAAGATATCAGTCTTCAGACCAAGGCAGACTATTGGGAGTGAACCTGCAGTTCTGATTGCAATGGGTTGAGGTTCATTATACACACAGATTACATACACAAAGATGAGCAGCAGCTAGGGAAGTCCTCCAGAAGAAATGTATTCACTTGAACCCTAGTGTCCATATTCTGGATCTACAAGCTCACAACTTACAACGTGCCGCAATGTGACGCGTTGTGAGCTTGTAAATCGGCTATTTTTAAGAGATTTGGTGACTGTAGACTAGAGGGGATCTAGGATCTATAGTAAGTGGTCAAGCCCAGTTTAGTAAGATGGTGTCGTTTGCCAAAAAGAACAGATCTACTCTACCAACAACGCATCAGCGTGCCATTGCAGATCATTTTGTTTTGAGGCAAGCACCACTCTTGCACGACAGAATTAAGCTCCACGCTTTGTCAGGCCCGCGCACAATCGATTTGCTCTGGCTAATGAGAAGAAATTGTAAGATCATCATTCAATTGGCTTTCTAGATATGGCTAGAGGTTTTCCAGGATATTGCCATGCATGGATGTGTGCACGAGGGCTGGATATTTAATCAGAAGTATAATCACAATCTGTGATGTTACCTTATACCAGGGGACATGACCCACAATCTAATCAAAGATATGGCCCCCATAAGCAAAATGAGCAACACAATTATCATCACCCCCTTTACGTCTGTGTGTTGGTTAGAAAAAGTATTGGCCAAAGGAAAAGTTTAAAAAAGCGCTTCTGACAAAACCAGCTAACTCCATTGGATCCTCAAACTGTCTTCTAAACCAGCTAACTCCACCAGAGGGTGTGGAGTTAGCTGGTTTAGCCCTCTCCCAGTGGGTAGAGCAGCTTGGAGATCCATTGTCAGCTGTTCTTACCAATGATGGACAAAACCTCCTAACTCTACTTGAGCTGGATTTGGATAGTGGTGATAGTATAATATAACACATGTACATATTTGACAATATATAAAGTCACAATACGAACTTTGATGATGCACTATTGCTTTGTTTGAAAAATATAAGGTTTTCTTAATTGCCAAAAACCTTTAACACAAATAATGATCCTAATGAATACAGACATGACCTCTTCACACTTCTCTCTTCCCCATATCGCCATGCCTCATGTGCAATGAGGCCAATTCACACCTAACGTTGGAATGTCACACCTGTACCTGACCTAACTGTGTGGCCCTAACATGTACTGCACACGCACGCACGCACGCACGCACGCACGCACGCACGCACACGCACACGCACACACACACACACCCCAACTATAAACATGCAGTACAATTTTGTACAAACAGGTTTTTCAGACGAAAGAACCCCTTAGCTGAGATACAGATTAAGCAGGGACCCCCCACTACATATTGGATTCATGTTAAGTGTGTGTTTTCAGACATCTAAGGACTTAAACCCTAATACTTTGTAAACTTTACCGTATCAAAAAAAATTGGCAGCCCCCGTGCCCACCTGCAGTATCTCTGAGGATCCCTTAGGGATCCTGGACCCCCTGTCGAAGACCCCCCTGCTCTAAATGAAGACTAAGGATATGAAGGTGTAGTAGGCTGTGTGTGTATATATATATATATATATATATATATATATATATATATATATATAGGGACCAGTTGTTTAGTTCTGGGGGTCTGCAGGTTCATTTATCACATTAACCCATGTGTCTCCTGTTGCCACACCCACTCCGGCTATACCAGCCCTATACTTTGCTTTTACAAATGTGCACGGACGGCACACACTGGAAACCCCAGAGCGTTGATTCATGGCTATCACACTCCTGTGCTTAACCCATTCTGGACGGGATCGCCTTTTGGTGTTTAAAGCATTATGTTATACTTTAGCTATTGAAAAATAGCAGATCTACAAGCTCACAGCGCGGCACAGATTGCCCCGCTACAAGCTTGTAGGTCTGCTATTATTTTTAAATCGTGAAAATGCGGCACAAATCTTTGAATATATATTCTTTCAGCGCGAACGTTTTTAACTCAAATCTTTGCTACTGAGAGGTTCCTGGAATAACATATTTTCAGATGGGGGTCATGGCCAATTACATATCATTTTTGGGGTCCTTGACATGAAATATTGAGCACCACTGATACAGAAGCATAGGTATTTCAGAAGAGGATTTAGAAGACATTTTTTTAAATTTCGACGTCGGGCCTAAATGGGTTAAACGAGAACTCTGGACTTTCACAGTGAATTCTCTGTGTTTTCATTTATTCCCTCCAAACACAACGACCTTCAGAGCAACGCAGGAGGGCAAGGTGCCTGCTGATTAATTTATACGCCTTGGGTCTTCAACAGGGTGTCCGAGACCCCTATAGGATATCCTCAGAGTTACTACACAAATCTTTGCGTGATAGGAACTTTTTTATTTTTTTGTACATAAAACCTACTGTAGCATCCCTATTTTGGGGGAAACATTCACCAAAAATATCAGCTCTAGAAGCTCACAATGCATCACAGTTGTAAGCTCTAGAAGCTCACAATGCATCACAGTTGTAAGCTTGTAGGTTGGCTTTTTTCAGTGAAGAGCTTTGGTGTAGAGGGGATGGGGAAATAAAAGACCAGGTCCATTTTACTAAGTATTCAGGGTTTAAGTGATTCAAAGTCTGAACAATAAGAATGTAATATTAATACAATATACATTTAGAAAAGATTGTGTAAACAAACAAACAATTAAACAAAATGTACACTACACTTATGATAGAGCTATCAAACGAGTTCTATGGAACTATAGTAGTCTATGAAATGTATGGACACGTTTAATCTAATCTGTGACATACATTTCTAAACAATATGTAGCGCTTCATCTCTCTCAGCTGAGGGATCCTTGGCCTTAAAAAACACATACGTATAAGAAATCATCAGGTGTAGTTTTGAATGGAATCTCCACATGGATAGTTCAGTACCATGGATAGTGACAGACTCTTCCCTGGCTTGGAGATTGACTCCAGGGCCACGGACAGCGACCATTCCCTTCCAAGCAATCTGGGTATCCATCGGCAAAACAGAGGAAAATCAGCACCCTCTTTTCTGACGTTAGTCAACGAGAGAGACTACCTCCCAAGTGGTGGTGGGCTAATAACCCTAACCAATAGTAAACAGAGGCTGGATGGATCGCAACGCTAATCTTCACCCCAATATTAAATTGTGCCCCAAAGACGAGAATCGCCCCAGCAGGGGTGGGACATTTCTAAGAGTTAGACATGAAACAGCGACTCTGAGAGTCTACAAAGCAACCGTCCATAAGGCTCTATTTTGGTTGCATATGTAATCTCTCTAAAAGGGTGGATTTTTACTGTATACACTAGTCAAGATAAATTGAATTCATACAGAGAATAATGCACATTTCAAAGTACATATCATTTTAATGAGGCACTTTGATGTTGAATTAGTTGAATTTCCAGTCCAATAAAGCCATGCATGATTGTGATTCAGATGGTACAGTGTTGGTTGAGTTTCATAACTCCACTACGTAGTTCAGACAAGTCATTGGTCCGACAAATGACAACCCACCTCATCTCCTAACCTAACCTTAACCGTAAGCACGGGAGCAGACGCTAGTCCGACATGCGGATGAATGTCGGACTAATGCCCTGTCTGAAAAGCGTCCACCTCCCCACTAATGGACGTGGAGTAATAAAGGGAATGAGATAAAGTGTGGCATTTAACCGGGTACATTCAGTGCTTTCCTTGTGATGTGAAATATAAACAGTAAACAGTAATCCATTAGGAGGTGCCCTTTAAAGACGTAGATGAAATTAATTTTGCACTCACTTAGAGTGTACCAGTGGTCATAATGAGGACACACCTATCATTAGATGCCAAACAATTTGAAAGATTTGAATCCATATTTGTGTATTCTTATGTCAATTTTTTTTTAATGACTTCCCGTCAAACGCAAACGTACCTGACGGCAAACCCTTATGAATATGTATGAATTAAATCACCTGTTTGATTGCCATAGCTCATGTGCCTCCACTTGCAACCTGATTTTCATTAAGCAGACGCTCTCTGGCTTATACCCAGCTCAAGATGACGGCCAGACGGTGCATGACTCATTTTCAACTAAAACAGCTCATTAAAGCATGTATCTGTAAACATTTGAGGTGCGCAATAAGCATAATGCAGTACATTGTCTGCCTCACTGCACGATGAGAAAGAAACTGTTTATATCTGTGTGTGTGTGCGTGCATGCGTGCATGTGTGTGTGCGTGCGTCAGTCATGTGTGAAATGACTGCTGTTGGCAGGGTGATGAAGAGGACGCAGACAGGTGGAACACAATCACAAGATCATTAAACACTACTGAAGCAATCAGATCATAGGATGAGTTCTTAACCACTCTAAGCCCAGCTTCCACACTCTGGGGGTAACGTTGGCCACAGACAATTGCAGATCTACACGCTCACAATCTGTCACATTGTGGCAAACTTTCGGCTTGTAGTTCTGCTATTGTGTGTGTGTGTGTGTGTGTGTGTGTGTGTGTGTGCGTAAAGTGTAAAGTAACTAAATACATTCACTTAAGTAATGTACGAATGTGTACTTTACTTGAGTATTTTCAATACTTTAACTTCTATTTCACTACATCTCAGAGGCTATAAAACAGGCTATAAAAATCATGGATCAAAAACCGATGAGATGGCACCTTTGTGGTATCTTAAAAAAACACAACCTTTTTACGTTTGAAAGCTTTGTGTTTTTTTCTACTACCAAATTGTTTTTTAAATGTTTACATGGTCATGTTTCACCTTTGTTCTCTGGACTGGTTGATAGACTTCCGAGCTCTGGTAGAGCAACCACACAAGCCTCAACAAGTGGTAACTGTATTGTTCCCAGGTGTAACAACTCACTCGGACAGTCTGCCTTCTCAGTAAAGGGAGCAAACTCATGGAACTCTTTGTATTGTATTGTATTTTTTAAACTATAGTGTCACTGTATTTTTTAGAAAAGTCTCCTGGGGACAAGTGGTGAAAACTAGCACACGTGCTAACACACTGTAAACGATGCATCTACTAATTGTACAACTGTGTAATGAGCAATGTAATTGTTATGTCCATATCAAATAAATAAACATAAACATAAACATACATATTGTACTTTAGTTACTTTGATTATTACATTAACCACTTCAGCCCTATATACATTTCGGCCATTTGAATATTAGTCGAAGTATTTGGAAACTTGAAATTGGACATGTACTTTCTACTTTTGGTTACTTTCAGTACATTTTGATGCCAATATACTTAGGTTAGGGTACGTTTAGAATTTCCGGAGTTTAAGTTGTATGGGAGTATTTCTATATTGCAGTATTGATACTTTTACATTTGAGTATACTTTTTTTTCCCAGCACTGCCCTACATGCACTCGGAGCACGGAACAATCCTATCCCTGGGCTTTCTCTCTGTTAATAAGGAACACAAGGCCTGTCCTTCAATCCCCTACACAGGAGCTGTCCGCCCTGCACACAGACGAAGGACCCGGAGGCCAGCCCGCCGCATATTACATCCAGCGCGGTGCAGCGAGGGATCGTAATGCACATCAATCTGCTCGTTTGCTCACTGTCCCTCAGCAAATCAGTCAAAGTTATTGCCTCATTTCTGCACATGCGGCCGCTTTCCCGAGCACCACTGTGACTTCTGCTGAATCCATGTTGGGTTTGCCAGGCATGTGAGAAGGCATTCAGAAACTTTTTCTCTATACATCAGGTTCCAATTAACTCGTATGGGTCTGTAAACTCTTGAGGGTGGTACCATTTGGTCGATATTACCAAGTATCCAGGCTTTATGTGGTTAAATGTCTGAAAATACACGTTAAATCCAACATATTAATAGAAAAGGTAATGTGTTAACAAACAAACGTGTCAATTTACAGTCTAAGTTCTGTATCAAATCTATGAAAAAGTTTTTAATACGCAACACATTTGGCTTCATCACTCTATCTCAGGCTAAGGGTTCCTGAAATATAAACATTGAAGACTATACACTTTGACTCAAGTACTGGGGTTGGGTCCTTTGTCCCCGACCGATAATGGAATGTCCAAACTAGGGACGCCGCAGGTTGACAGTGGTTAAATGCAATCTCCAGCAATCCATTACAAGGAATGAAAGTGTAATACTTCTCTACTGGATCACCCGGCAGAGCTGCCTGGCGACAGATGTCGTCTCAACACTTTGCCAGTTAACTTCTGTATTAAACTGGTCGACGATTGCTCTCCCTCTGTGAGAGCTTTATAGGCACGACTAAAATGTCCCCTTTCAGTTAGAGAGCAGCAGTTTATTGTACACGAAGGCTCACACTGAGAGTGTAATCTCGGAGAAGATTACAGCCGTCGAGTCAAGAGCTTAGCTTCTCTACAGGCAAAGATGCACATTCACCCAGGGCAAACAAAAAAATCTACATTGTAACTTGTAATCTGTTTACAAAATACAGATGTAAAGTTGTCATGTTTGGCCAGCGAAAGGGCTTAAACAATTCCTTTGGATTTTTTCTTTCACAGACACAGATACATCGCGATGGGTCCATTTGGGGTGGGAGTGTATAAATGGAACCCAATCGTATGGTTCCATGTGTATACTCAACACTAAGGATTGATTGCTTCCCGTCTTTGTTAAAAATGTGTTTGAGTGTTGTCACTGCTGTTGTATCCTATTGTACCAGGAGGCCCCACCGGGAGGACATGGAGCCTCCGTCCTACTCCTCCCACCCAACACTCCCGGCTGACAGGTGCCGCCCCCAGTAGTGTGTGCAGTGACAATTGTCACCCTCCCCGTCTGGCTTCCCTCGCCCGAACACAGGCCAATTGTGTTCGGATATAAACGCTTGACAAAGCCAGATGCACCGCCGTGGATTTAAACCAACAACCTATGCAGTGGTGGGCAGGCACTTTACCACCTTCCACCCGAGGACCCCGATTATCCTTTTTTAAGTCTATGTATACTTTGTCTTACAAGTTACAATGGTGTCATGCTTTGAAAATAGGCCTACAATAGCAGACAAGCTGACAACCCGTTGCTTGTCTGCTATTTTCAAAGCATAAATGTGTCTCTCTCTCTCCCCCCCTCTCTGCCTCCATCACTATACACACCTTTCAGACAATCTGTCGCCGCATGGGATCTCTCTCTCTCTCTCTCTCTCTCTCTCTCTCTCTCTCTCTCTCTCTCTCTCTCTCTCTCTCGCTCTCTCTCTCTCTCTCTCTCTCTCTCTCTCTCTCTCTCTCTCTCTCTCTCTCTCTCTCTCTCTCTCCTCGCCTGCTCTCTCAATTCAATTTTCGACTAAATTCAATTCGGTGAGAGATTTATTGCCATGAAGCAATGTGTGATGTTTACACCTCGAGGACTGATAGCAGGTTGGGTGGAATTCCATGTGGCAAGATGGAAAGACGATAATAGTCCACAATTATAAGAAGTGGAGAAAGATAAAGAAAAAGGAATGCCATAAACGCTTCACTGTCTGTCTGTCTGTCTGTCTGTCTGTCTGTCTGTCTGTCTGTCTGTCTGTCTGTCTGTCTGTCTGTCTGTCTGTCTGTCTGTCTGTCTGTCTGTCTGTATGTCTGTCTGTATGTCTGTCTCTCGCTCTCTCACTCTCTCTGTCTTTGTGCGTGCGTGCATGCGTGCGTGCGTGTTTGTGTGACTAATGGACACGGGGCTCTACTTTCGGCTGCGGCATATGTCCGCCTTGCTACCAACACAGCGTGACGTGGGGGCCTTGGCAACACGGGCCGTTGTGGCGTGCGTGCGTGGCATGTGCCCAGGGCCCCGTGTCCACCTGACGTCACGTGACGTGGGCCCTTTGCGCAGGGAGCCGGTTGCAACAGACGGGCCATGCACACGCTCCCGTCACTGTGCCCTTTTCCCTCAGAACAGAAGCTGGTGCCTGTCCAGAGAGCCGTAGAAAGACAGGGTTCGGGGTTGGCGCGCGATATCGCAAAGGAGTCGCCACTGATCCATGCATGGAACGTACCTGCACCTGCACCCCCAGAGACGGAATTCATTAATTTCAGATTAGTAGGCCTATTCAGATTTATTTTTTTATTTTATTATTTATTATTTAAAGTAAAAAGTAGCAATATCTAGAACTAATCTGGGGCAATCCATGCTGGCCCCATCCATGTCTGTGCTGGAGAAAGCTTTGGTTAATGACCCATTCGGAAGGGGGTTAATATCAGATTTCTACGCCCTATTGGTTGACTTTTCTCCGGAATCCTCGGAAGATAGGCTTAATGCCTGGAGAACAGATATTCAGGAGGATTTAACAGTGGAACAATGGAGTACGGCTTGTGCACAAGCTCAATCCCAGACTGGGAATACTCGTCTAAAACTTCTACAATACAATTGGCTTATGAGAGTGTACATTACACCAGTGAAACTTAATAAGTATAATTGTAATATTCCAGATGTATGCACCAGATGCGGTGAAGATAGAGGCACATTGTTCCACTGTCTATGGTCCTGTCCAAAATTGATTGAGTTTTGGGGGAAGGTCGGGCAGGAAATACAGAAGATTTTGTCAATAAATATTGTACCAGAACCAAAGTTCTTCCTGCTCGGTCTATATCCGGAGGGACACAAGATAAAGCGTAATGAACAAATGTTTATAGATATATGTCTTTTACAAGCTAAGAGAGTGATAGCATTGACCTGGAAGAGGCCGGACAAACCAAGTATTACACAGTGGTTCAGAGAATTGTCTTTATGTCTACCTTTGGAAAAGATTGCATACATTCTTAAGGACAAACAAGAAATGTTTCAGGAGGTGTGGGGCCGTTTTATGAGATACATAAAGAACAATAATTTGTCACATCTAATGGATGGAGCTGAAGAGGAGTAGTGCTGTTGTTGTTGTTGTTTTTTGTTTTGTTTTGTTGTTTTTGGTTATTGTTGTTTTGCTTTCTTTATATCAGTAATTGTCTTGTACTGTTCATTGTTGTTTTTTGTATATGTGTATTGTCATTTGTGTGTAAAAAGGAAAATAAATATATTGTTGAAAAAAAAAAAAAAAGTAGCAATATCACAATCGTCCCCAATTCCTAAAATCATGACCTAAGTCATTTTTTGTGGAACCTAAATCAGCTCTCCATGACACTGGCCACAGTGGCCACCTCTGGTAAAATCGCCGATATCCTTAATGAAAAGATCATGCTGTCCCCGCCCCTGTAGTATAATGATCTATGTCAAGAGTGTGACCAAGTCTTGGCCTAATAAGTCTGGAGTAAGTGACTTACTCCTTAGGCCTCCTTAGGCCATTCATTTGACCTAAGTCAGGTTTACAATTGCCTATAAGTTAAAACACAAAATAACCTAATAAAGTAATATGTTACATAACTGACACAGTAATGTCAATATTGTCATAATTTGTTACAAACATGTTGGGCGAAATGATTAAGAAATACCATGTACTGTAGCTTGTTTTTTTCTGTTTTCTGAACAACTTGAACAAAAACACATGGGCCATTATTTTGGCAAGGTAGAAATACTCAAACAGCTTGCAAACGTAGAAACGTATTGCCATCAAAATATACTTCCTAAAGTACAAGTAGGCTACTGATTATGCAGAATGTATACGTTTTCAAATGCATTATACAATATTTAGAAACTAGCAGATCTACCACAACTACATCTATTATGTTCTCCATTCACGAAAAAAAGAACCGACATTTCATCTGCAGCCGTGCTGGGAGGATAAAGTTATTCCGAGACAACAATAATAATAATAATAATAATATGCTCATTGTATCCGTCTGCTCACCGTCGTGGTATTATTGGATTTGGGCAGTGTACGGTTTTGGAGAGCTGATTGTGTTATTATCATAATACTGTATATAGAGCATGTAGTAATTCACCCCCTGACCTTGCAGTGGTGGAATGGAATTAAGTACATTTACTTAAACACAATCATGTTATTTTTTTTACTTGAGTAAATATCTGACCATGTATAAAGTCACCGTACCAACTTTGACGAGGCAGTATTGTGTCAGTATTGCAGTATGTTTATTTCATTTGCCAAAAAGTTAATATTCTGGAAACAGTTGGTTTCTGTCCGGCAGCAGAGATTCAATACTGTACAAGTGTACAGTGTCTCTCTATTACTAATACCGTACCGTCTCTCTCTCCATGTGGAGACATTTACTACACTACTCTCTCTCTCTCTCTCTCTCTCTCTCTCTCTCTCTCTCTCTCTCTCTGTGGAGACAGGCCAACCTGGACTGTATGTGTGCCACTGCATGGTCTCAGACTGCAAAAGGAGGCCAGGCAGGCAGGGAGGGAGACAAACTGGGTTTAGGACACGAGAAAGTGAGACAAAAAAAGACTAGAGGGTTGGATGAAGTTCACGGCGGAGCACATGACTTGTCCCTATCCAAAAACACTCGACTCCGATGCCATTCATGAAAACAAACTGTACATTTCAAACTGTTGAGTGGGCTAATGGGTATAAAAACTATAAATGGAAAGAAAGAATATGGGTTAATGCCATGTGTGCTACAGGGGATACGAATGGTCACGTTTTGTTGAAGGCCAAAGGTAAAATATACGTATGCATTGCCATCATTGCTGTTTAACATCCTGATGTCTTTTTTCTCCAAACATTGGGATATAATGCAACACAAGAGACACTTTTTTTGTTGTTTCGTTAGTTCAGCTGGAACTAATTAACCAGAACCAGGTTTAGGTTATTTTGAATGCTTAGCTCCAGTTTGATACTCTTGCTGTGCTATTTACATTATTATTTTACTAACTAGCTGCACTTTAACTATTACAAATGGAATTGTAATTTATTCCTAGATCAATGGTTCTCAAACATTTACATTTCAGGCCCCCCCCCCCCAAAATGTTTACTGGTTCCATTTGCCGGTTGCCTTTTGCACACTCTCAGAGCTACAGACCTGTAAGGGTCCATTTGGAACCCCTTCAAGGAACCCTGAGGGTCCCCTGGAGGCCTGGACCCCACTTTGAGAACCAATGTCCTAAAGTTTTTTTTGACCGACACGCAAGTTCTGTGTGTAGGAATTGGTATTGGGAAGGAAAAAACGGCATTGATACATTAGATACATTCTGGTCCCCACAGATCACATCACGGTACTGCCTATCCTGGCCGAATTATGAAACATTATCGCTTCCTGGCACCAGAGTGAGAGAGCGTGGGGATTTTCCTTGAAACGCTGGCACTCCATCAGGCGAGTGTATGATGTTGAGCGGGCGGTGCCGTTAGTGCTGCTCTGCCGGACCAGGCATAGGGACATAAATCCTCCGGGGTTGAGCGCAGCCCAGCGTTCCTCGAGGCTCTTTAACATTCCAGGCATGCAAGTTAGCCATGATTACTGCTATCGATTGATTCCTCCGTTACATCTACAGCACTGGAACAAGCCGGTGAAAAATGTTTGATGTGACTGATATTGTTTGATAGGGAAGCTATAGCTTATATATATGTTTTGTTTCACTTCCAATGAGAAGACTGTTGGGAAACGCATGGCACAGTAATGCATTCACCCTTCTCATAGTTTGGATTATTTAGTTTTGACTTATTTATCTCAAGTTCAGCTTAGTTACACTATTTCGTTGTGTAGATATGTTATTTTTGAAAATGTTCTCATTTTAAGTTAAGTTCATTTTGCAAATGCACAACAAAGTTTCAGTTACTTAATTTTGGAAAGCTTTCTTTCTTTCTTTCTTTCTTTCTTTCTTTCTTTCTTTCTCTTATTTTTTTCTATCTTTTTTTTCAGTTAAAGGGACACTTCACCCTTTTTGCAAAAACATATATGTTAATGAAGTTTAGAAGATTTAGAACACTTTCCTGGGGGTCTTTATGTGTGTAATACGTGGTTTTAGATCCTGCAGTGTCTCTGATGTCATGGACACTGCTCACTTACTTCCTGGACTACATGTTGTCTCAGTAAGACAGCCCTCGCTCCCCCTATCCACAAGGAGGAGCAACGCACCAAAGCATTATGGGAATTGTAGTCATTAACATATATTTTTTTGCAAAAAGGGTGAAGTGTCCCTTTAACTGTATTATTTATCCAATTATAGTTGTAGTGTTTTGTCCAAACATCACAAATCTGTACAAATTATCTCTATAGTCATGTGATCAACACTGCTATGCCAGATTTTTCATATTCACATCCAACTTGTCTCAGTAAGACAGCCCTCTCCCTCTCCACAAGTGCAGCAAAGCATGATGGTCATTGTAGTACTCCAGCAGTGAGACCAGTGTCCATGACATCACATACAGTACACTTTGAAATACTAAAATATTTAAAAACACAAATTACCCAAACACCATTAAAATAAGATCTGGTTGCAAAAGAGGTGAAGTGGCCCTTTAAGTAACGTCCCGGTCACAAGCTAATTATGTTTCATCCAACACAAGGTCTTTCTGAAGAGACTTCCCAACTACTTCTAGTGCCACTTGACTTTGAAAAATAAGGCCATCCTAAGACAGTAAATTGCCCTCAGTATTTTTTTATGTTGTACAATTGACAACCAAAATGAACTTGAAAGTGCTTCAGTGATTGGGGTCTGACACAGAATCTACATTTTCAGTGTTGTAAAACGTATTTCCCTAAATGCCATTATTTTAATGTTCACATCTTCTCTCAAAGCCTAGTCATGTATGAAAATACGTCCTTCACTTTAACAGCTGCTGCCTCAGTAATGGTGCCCCCCATAACCTCGGTTCTGCATTTATTATGTAATTCATTATGAATTATTTGATGTTACTGTCCCGGTGTTGGGTAATTAATTTGCGTATAAACGACCAGTGGGGAAGCGTTTAGCCACTGACTGACACCTCTTTTATCGCCCTTTGAAAAGCCAGGGGATTGAATTAAATTATTATTATTATTATTATTATTATTATTATTATTATTATTATTATTATTATTATTATTATTATTATTATTATTTGACCCCTGCATGGTGGTTTCTGGACCCTATATGAGAAGCAGTGGTCCAAGAGGACTAAATGTAATGAAATCCCCGCCACTTCTTCAGAGACAATGTACACAGCACAGAGGCACACAGGCACATTTGGACTAAAAGCATAACACGAAAAATTCCCAGGAACTTGTTTCCATTGTGTTTCTATGTATTTCGGACGTACCGACACACAGAAAGACAAACTGGACATGGACTGCCATGTCGCCATCGGAGACATAAAACATACCGACCAAATGCACCAGACTTGACTCAACACTCCAAATCAATTAACGATAACAACAGAAAGTCTCAGATCAAGGCATCAAGCCTCCGGCGCGTCTAACGCCGCTAATCAATGAGACAGGGAGATTGATCATGACTTATTGATTCCTGGGATGTCGTCCCCAAAGCTATAGTCAACAAGACAACACAGACCGATACCGCAAACTCATTCATTTTCCATACTGCATCTCACTTGATCTGGGCTCAGAGGCGATGGCAGAGATATGAGCAATAATCGGATTTCTGTCCAGGAAATGTTTAACCGTTCTGATTGAGAACATCACCCGGCGTTACCTCCGACATCGCTGGTTCTCAATATGGGGGCCGACAGAGTGTCTCCAAGTGGACACTCTCCGAGTTCACACACACACACACACACACACACACACACACACACACACACACACACACACACACACACACACACACACACACACACACACACACACACACACACAGCGTTTCAGATCTGTAAGGGACCAATTTGGACCCCCCAAAAATCATGTTATTATCTTTTTCTTCTTTTTTTTGTAAAACCTTGAAACCTTTTATTTTGATGAAAATTACATTAAAGGCGTAGTGAAACGGAAATGGTGGACATTTTATTTTGAAGTTTCAGACGGTCTCAAGTTGAAACACCGCTATGAAGTTTCTGAACCAATCAGAGCGTTGCATCCCTTCAGGCGATGGGACGGTAGCTAGGGAATGTTGCTATGCTATACGCAGCAGCGTGGTGTGTGTTTGTTTACAAATCAAATAGACAGCCAGCTGTACCAGTTTACTGTTATGTGGCTTATTTCTACCCTATAATGTTTTCAGATACATATTTTAGCGTGATGATTAAGTTGAAACCGAGTAATACACTGTCTGGATGTTATCTGGAATGGGAATAAAAACGGAGGATTTCTGTAATCAATAGCAGCTGTGCTGCACGGATGCGCACATATTGGAGAGGATACGGGTGAGCTTCATTTTTAATGGCTTTTATCGATGTTGGCCTCGACACGTCATCACGCAGCACGTTTTCGTTTTCAGGAAGTAATAAAAAATATATTTTTATGGACTTTTGATATAAAAACACACAAAAATGAGAATTTTCCCATTTTTTTGGCATCCATTGTTAGGTATGCTCATATGATGACCACGGAGATGGTCTAAAAGTGTGAAAAACGTATTTTTCATTTCACTACACCTTTAAAGGTAGGCCTGTTCCATTGATCCGAAGTTCCGAACGGAATCCAATCGATTGATTGATCTTTAACGTGAACATGCTCTGAAAAGTGCACACAGCCCATATGACCACTTAACTTGGCAGAGATGAACAAAAGTTTGGGGAAATATACCAGCCTAAAACATACAGCGTGAGTGACACCCTCAGCCACATCAGCAGAGGGAGCACCCACGGATCACGATCTGGTACTACTCCATATTTAACACACCCACGGATCACGATCTGGTACTACTCCATATTTAACACAAACTCGGGGGGAGAGATCATTCTGCTACTCTGCCACCTTAAAGTGGAATGCCCTGACATCATCCATTAAACAATGTGAATCACTGGCTTCTTTCAAAATTGCACTGCAAAAGCAGCTGCAAGCTGCAATTGGACGTATATGTATATTAAATCCAGACATACACTGCTGCCATTTCCCCTTCTCTCCTCCGTAAAATATAGCTATTTGTACTTGTGGATGGCTTATTGGATGTATTATTATCGTGTTAATATTACGCTCTATTGATGAATTCACCAGTCTGTTTTTTCTTTCTTTCTTTTAACCCAAATGTTTTGTTGCACCTAATGCTGTTCACAATTTTGACTAATAAAGTATTCAATCAATAACAAAATGCAACATCCCTCAAGGACATACAATACAACAGCCTCCAAATTCCCTTATACAGCATTACACCCGGTCTATCTGTATTAGAAAAGCTCTGATTTGGACAAGTGACTTTTCCAGACGCGCGCACGTGCACACACGTACACGCGCACACGCACACACGCACACACACACACACACACACACACACACACACATACATCTCTAATATCCTTTACAACACATCATAAGCCTGCTATGAAGCGAAGCATAAATCTTAGATTTATGATAGACGACATCCCATAAAGACAATTTGGGTAATGTCATTGGGTACCCCTGATGCTATTCAAAATGTTCTTATAGCCAGAACATTCAGTAGTACAGTAATAAATATGATGTAAGTATACGGAACTGGTCAGAACTTATACACCTCTCTTGAAATAGAACAGGGGTGTACAATCAGCATGAGCATGCAGGGATTGTTATGATAATGAGACCATGGTAGATTCCACTTACTCCATCAAATGGACATTAACGTTATGTTCAGTGTCCATTCAGACTCATCATAATAGTATGATGAACAAAGAAAAATAACAAGCCTCTGAGGACCCTCTAGGGGTCCCAGGGCTCCTGCTGAAGACCCCTGAGGTAAGACTTCAGGATCTGCTATGCTGGTGCGCATCCAAGTATACGCCAAGCCTCAGGTTATCGATTGGACCTCGAAACTCAAGTTAACGAAACTTCAAACTTAGATTAAAATCCAATAATGTATTTTAGGTCTAGGTGTGTGGATGCTTATTTAAGGGGTCTTTCCATGAATTTATAATAGGGAGGAACGGTAGAGATTGCGTGTGCCTGGGCTAAATGTTGTGTCACATTTATTATGAAAAACAATCTCACAAACACAAGAGGGAGAGAGAGGGGGAAAAAAACTATTTGAAAAGCGGATTAACAGATGGAAATCGAGGGCGTTTGCGTGGATGTCATTATTCGTCTCACTGTTGGACTCTCCGTGAGCTGCATACTCAAACAGTTGTGGGCTAAAACAACTGCTGATATTCAATGTTGCTCAGTAACTAAGTACATTTACTCAAGTACTGTACTTAAGTACTGTATAGTAAGTACAATTCTGACTTTAGGTACTTCAACTTGACTTGAGCATTTCCATGTTGTAATAATGTATACCTCCACTACAACTCAGAGCACTTTTTACTGTTAGTTACTTTGCAGATTTAGATTATTATGATTTTTGTGCGTGCAGTACTTAAAATCAGCATTCAGCAAAAAGGTAGATTGTGATCTATCAGTAGACCACAAAGGTTGTGCAGGTAGACCACATGTATGCATATATATATATATATATATATATATATATATATATATATATATATATATATATATATACACACACATGCCTTAAAAATATGTAATTTAAATATAAAAAAAATATGTTTGGCATCTGCCACTAGAATAAAAGTGAGTTGATTGATTGACATCAAAAGGGGCCTGTCAGCTCAGCAATAGGCGCGCAGAACATCAGTATAGCATTCCAAAGTTATTTACAAAAAAGCCCTATTTCCCACATCCCCCCCCTCTAATTTAAATTTCCATTCCAAGTGCATTTGTCTTATTATACGCCAGCGCTGCTATTCTAAAGACCCCTCAGGTACATTCTGAACTATTTCCAGCATTGGGATATTTTATTTTTTGATGGGTAGATCTCGTTGAGCTGGATATTTTGAAAATAGCTCTCAAGTTTAAAAAAAATCACACTTGTGTGAAGTGAAGGGCGCTCTTATCATCATACATCATCATACATATACATCACATGTTTGTGTTCACAAACATTGGCATTGTGGGCATAGGAAGGGCTAGTGCCCCTCAAAAAAGTGTGCACCCCTGATCTACGGCAAGGGCGGGCGCTCAGATTAATTCAATTGGCAAATGGGTTAATGAAATGTAATAGCAATTGGCCGTGTTATTCTTTGAATTGAGGCTCATATTGGGGTGATTGAACAGGATGTCGATGTTAGGCGGTCATTAATAAATCGTCGCTACCTCGCAGTTACAATATTACCAATTCTGATTACAACGGTCACATATAGCATTTAGGCGATGTTGCTTCCTGTATTTTGGGAATTTAATTTTGTGATTTTCAAAATAAAAGACCCCACTGCTACGGGCTGCGGTGAGGGACATTTGACTGAATCACGGGAGGCAGACAAAGAGGTAGAGCTGGTGGCCTTGGGGTTAGAGTATCCTCCCTGAGATTGGAGGTCACGGTTCGATCCCCAAAGACTAGAAAAACCCTGCTTGGCACTCAGCATCAACGGTTGGTTTCGGGGTAAGTCACTGTGACATACAGTACTATCGTCATGTCCAGGGTGTGAACATATACATCGAGCTGCCTCACGCTACAGAAACAGAGATAAACTCCTGCCCTGTGGGCCACATGGCTCTGCAAAGCGGAGACCTCTCTTACTGAACAGACACTCTAGCAATGATTACTATAAGAATATAGAGCTTGACAACAACAACAACAACACAAATTGGTTCATGATAAATAAGTGCAGTCAATAACATGATAGCTTAAGTGTGTAGCTCAGTCGGTATGGATGATATGGATATACCATGGTATTGCCACTAAGTCCAAAATCGGAGCTGAATTGACGTGCAAAGAGAGTAAAGTGGAGGTCAGCTGCCTGGCTGCATCATATCATGGGCCATTTACTGCAACTGAATAAATGTTGTCTTTGTGTGTGTGTGTGTGTGTGTGTGTGTGTGCGTGTGTATGTGTGTGTGTGTGCGTGTGTGTGTGTGCACGCGCGTGCGTGCGTGCGTGCGTGCGTGCGTGCGTGCGTGTGCCTCAGTGCGCTGCTGCCCTGCCCCTGTTGCCTCAACGAGCGTAAATTTGCATGCGGGCAATAAAGGCAATAAAGCTGCAAGGCTCATAACGCAGCGACTGGGCTTATGCCTCCGGCGTTGTGCTGTCACTGCTGTGCGGTCCGCTGTGTGCCTCGTTCTGCACACACCTGCATAGTGCCTGAGCGCTGGGCTTCTCTTATTGGAAAATGACCGGCATCAACAACACAGCCATTTTGGAACAAAGCTGATCTGGTGCCCAGGAGGGTCCAGTCACAGTGGTCGCCGAGGCGGCAGTTAAGCGCAGGATGCATACTGATGTGGGTTAGATAATCAAGTTTATGAGTGGAATCGAATGCTATTTAAAGACAGGGTGCTGTGATACAGTATATCAGATTTTTAAACCAAAAAATTGTACAGAAAGTGTTCAAACGTGTACAGAAAGTGTTCAAACGATGTATTTTATACACCTTAGCACCACCCTCCTGAACTTAACCCCCTTATGGCTATTGACGTAATTGACATAATGAATCAAAAAAGCCATCATAACCGCTGACGTAAATGACGTAAACGTTTTATTCCCTATAATCGGGGGCTTAATGCAGCAAAATGTAGCAACTTTTGGCTGGTTTGGATAACGGCCGATGTAATCTACCTAAAACCGTCCGAAATCCTTGCGTGCACGCTCTCGCACGCACGCGGTCTTTATGTTCATTGCTGCGTAATATGCGATATTTGGGGCTTGATTAGACCTTAATTTGACTTAGTTATTAAAATAAACGATGATAGCTTAGCATCCCGGACATCTGACTGTGTAACACAGTGAAGAAAGCTAGCGGATGTTGTGATCCGTAGAACCGGAAGTGACATCGCCAGATTCGCTCTATTTGGTAAAAATCGGCATAATGGTGAAGTTACCGCCACCATCAGGACTGGGTATAATACTATATGATTGCCGTGTCAAAATGAGATATAGTGTGTATGTCACGGATTTTTCTATTGGCATTAAAATGACGAATTAAACATATGAATAGTGCAGGTAGAAGGCACAATCCACTGTTAATTAGGGTGGCAAGAGGGTTAAGAAGTGCCCACAGCTATTGTAGTGAGGGAGGGGCTGATTTCAGTGTGTCACTAAAGCGGTGTATTTTGAATGGGCCTTTTGACTCAAAGGCGAACAGCATTTGAAGAAACCAAAAATTCACACGGAAGACATATTTGCATATAACCACACCAGGCGGTCTATTAGAGTACCTCCATACATGGACACATACAAACCAGAAAAAGTACAAAACTATGGCACACAAAGACTGTTAATGCTCATGTTCAGCTATTGTGTTTTTAGTCCGGGACTCCACTAGAGCAGCTTTTTGCATGATTAATAGTTCAGAAAACTCCTTATTTATCTTTTAAGAATGTAAAGCAGGGGTGTTCAAAATGTTTTGGGCAAAGGACCGGTACCCCTTAGCTGAGAGAGAGAGAGAGAGAGAGAGAGAGAGAGAGAGAGAGAGAGAGAGAGAGAGAGAGAGAGAGAGAGAGAGAGAGAGAGAGAGAGAGATGAAGCAGGGACCGCCCACTATAGATTTCACAGCTTCATTGTCAGACATTTAAACACTTAAACACCACTACATTAACATGTAGTGGTTAATGTATATTTAAAAAGGTTCCTGTCACATAAAGATTTGCCCCTGTAGTAGCTCTGAGGACCTCCTATAGGGGTCCCAGACCCCTGTTCAAGATGCATGGTAAACAGGCAATGTGGGCAGAGCAGTTAGCAAGGTCTCAAGTTGATGTTTTGAAAGCAGTCCTGATTGCAGCTTAAATGCCAAGTAGCCATGTGGCTTTCATTTGAAACTTTGGGCATGTTTAATCCAACACTGTAACATTGTATGTACCTTAATATAAGGAAACACACACTGTCTGACATCAGTGGATAACAGGGGTCTTTCTGTATTGTGTGTGAGTGTACCATTACTGTAACAACTTCAGTTTCTAAATATGGATGTTTGGTCTCACCGTATCATTATAGTAGGCTACTTATCTTACAAACTGTATAAACACCCTGATTAGTGCAGTCTCATGAGCTTGGAAAGCTGTGAAAAAAGGGATCTAAATTGAGTGGATGTAAAAACGACAATGTTTTAATTGAAATGCACGATTCATTCTAAGAAACAGTAGGCGTGGTTAAAAAAATGAAGAGAAAACCTAATTCTGGAGACATGTGTTCAGATCTGTCACCCACGACCAGATCATAAAACCTTCACTCCTACATTACATAATCTGTTTCTATTTTAAAAAACACGTTTTTGGTGAGACACTGCCACACAACCCATGCCCCCCTCCCTCCCTTGATCCCTCCCCCACTGACCTTGTAGGGCAGCACCACGGCCGAACCCCCGCTTACGCCCACGATGGGCACCGCCGTCTGCGTGCTGATGAAGTCCAGGATCTGCGCCACGGCCTCCGAGCCCACGTTGTCCTCGAACACGACGCCGTGCACGCGGTTGGCGGTGAGCGTGTCGCAGATGCGCGTGAGCAGCGCGCGTGGGTTGGTGTTGTTCACCAGCACGGTGATGGGGTTGACCTCCAGCGGCAGGTCCATGAAGTTCTCCCGGCTGAGGCGGCCCTTGATCTCCGCCTGGTAGCTGGAGCCGCTGAACACCACCGCCACGTTGACCGCCGGCGTGGGGACACCGAACGGCCGCGCCCGGCAGCCAGGTACCACGCCGCTGCAGAGCAGGAGCGACAGCAGCAGCAGGAGCAGTGGCGGGAGCAGCAGCGGTGGCGACGGCGCAGGCGGCTGCGGCGCTGGCGGCCACCACTTGGAGGCGCTCAAGCGGCCTAGACGCACGCCCATCTCAGTCGCCTACTGCCTAGTGGAGAGGGGGGGGGGGGGGAGGGGTAAGAAGTGGAGGATCATGTTAGATCAGTGGTTCTCAACATGTGGGTCGGGACCCCCACATGATTTGCAGGGGTTCCCAGATGACAGTAAGGTGACGATCTAATGACCTTTAAGAACGTTTTAATACCTTTTTGTTTATAGATGAAAATAAAATAAATCACGGCCGAGTGAACTGAGCGGTGCAACTAAATGTACAGTACTGTAGTACTCGTACTACTCGTGCTGTGCTGTACGAGAATATTGTATTCGTATAGGAGACCATTTCCAAAACTATGAATATATTCATGAGCTTCTTGTTCAGAGCGTCGCTGGGCCGCCATTTTCAACGGCAACTGAAAACTTCAGCTGACGCGCATGGATGTATTATTACTATTGATGATGTATTATTAGCCACAGACGTTCATTCATGCATTTATTAATAAAGCCATTTGTTTGTTTGTTCGTTCTTTTATTTATTTATTCTGTTTTTATCCGTGCAAGACCAGTGCATATATCCAAAGAGTATAAGCCATGGAAAGTTATCTATGATGTCATTTATCCACCGTTGTATGTATCCAATCCATTAGCCATTCATTTATTCAGTTATTTATTATCGCAAGACCCATATTTAAAAAAATAAGGGGAAGACCACGCAATTGTAGCCTAGCCATATTGCTATTCAAAGCGTATAGCCATAGGTCATTTATTACCTGGGTCAAATTGGTCAAATGGGCCAAATTGGTAAAATAATAGAAGAAAGAGTAAAATATTGTAAAATAGCCGATCTACAACGCCTCGTTGTAATCGTGTAGATTGGCTACCGGTAGTTTCACAATATTTATCTGTGGAACCTAGTTAAACTTAATCTAATGCTTAAACAACTACAATTCCAAGTGCTTGTCAGGATGCAAATATTATTGTGGGGGGGTCACAGCCTGAAAAGTTTGGGAACCACTGTGTGTCAGATCACTGATGGATCTCCTAAATTGCTACGTCTTCGGCCAGGGACCTTCATCTAAAATATGTCGGGCTTCAATGTAAAATTGTTTGTTTGGATGAGGACTACAGTACAGTATAGGTATACAGTATTAATCTTTTCATTCATAATGTATATGGACAACATCCAGTTTTGAGTGAAATGCAAACTCTCCTGTCAATAATTGCTTCCCTCCCTACAGAAGGAGCCCTGGAGTCATGTGAAGATAGGAGGATCAGACCAAAGCAGGTACATGAACAATGAGCTTCTGTTAAATCATTAAATGTATGTTTCCGCCGAGCTATTGTGTCATGGTAATTGAAATGTACAGTAGGCCTATATGAAAAATGCTAATGTGGTCATGGTGTGAAAACAAACTCCCCGAAGTATTTAGTCGTTTAGCATAAGACTAAACATATTAAATTTGGAAAGGCAGTAACTGTCACACCACACTCCAGAAGAGAACATTGTGTTCAATACTTTTCTTTTTTCTCTCTGTCAAATTGTGTCACAATTATTCAAGACAACACAATACCTTTATTATTCATTGCAGCTGGCAGGAAGAAAAATAAATAAAAAATCATCAGAAGTTTCAGTTTCAAAATGTTGCCTTTTGTTTACAGCTGAGCTTGGTGTGCTGCAATGAAATATACAGTATGAATGCATAAAATGATCCATCTCTAAATAAGGAAACATTTAAATTAGCCTACTAATTTATGTATGTATATTTGCCACGTGTCTCTTGTCTGATATGCACCACTGCATATAGGTCACTGATGAAACACATTGTTATGGACTCCAGGCAGACTGACAATTATAAACATAATTATAGTATTTCATCATAATATCTGAGTACATACCATGCAGGTATCTTACAATAAATACACCGACTCTCTGTATGTGTGTCCGTCTGTAATCCACTTAACACTAGAACCGTTCACCCCAACAATTTCAAATTTGGTACACACACGTTCTACAACACCACAGGGAGTGCAGTGCTCGGCCTTCAGTCGGTCAGATACATGGTTGTCCAGAACCGCCAGAAAAGGCTCTGGCCAGGCTCTTCCAGTGGACCTACGTAATAAGCCTAGTCCCCACTGTGTAAGTCCCCACACCTGTCCAATTTCTGCAGGCTCTACCATTTGATCACTTCACAGTCAGTTTGCAATCTTTTGATTGGCATGGCAACCCCAGCCGACACCTCCCATATTCCCCACACCTGCCAAATTCCTTCCCCACACCTGCCATTTGATCACTTCAGTCAGTTTGCACTCTTTAGACATTCTCCACAGACATTTACCACTGCACAAGGACATTGGTTGGTTGGTTGGTTGGTTGGTTGGTTGGTTGGTTGGTTGGTTGGTTGGTTGATTGATTGATTGATTGATTCGTTCATTCATTGACTAAAAACTCAGTTTGTAGAATGAGGACAGGAAAGCAATACGTTCAATAAAAAAAGTCAAAATCCGACCGAGTCAAACCAGATAGTCAGTAGCTCTCTGCTTCAAAACACTATCATGTTTCAGCTTTATTACTTGAAGATTTTTTTTGGCTGTCAAAGTTCCTTTTAACGGCGTCAATTTCATTGACGCGCGATTAACGCAACGCACGGTGAAGTTTGAAAGAGTGCATGCCTCCCTCTCTCTCTCTCCGCTCTGATCATTCAGCAGCAGTGCAGCAAGCAGGCAGGGCTGCCTGTGCTCTCTGAGTCTACTCATCGCGGAGCTAGTTGTCTTTTACCCAACACTGTCAGTAGCTCATTATTAATTAATTTGCTCCACGTGTAAGATCAGATGATCTTTGAAGTGGGCATTGGTCAAAAACAAAAGCTCCGACAGTTTTGTTTGACAAAGATATATAGCAGTTAGTTGTGAAAGCTTGAAGCTACACTCATGCTAATGTTGACTGCTAACGCTAACAACATACTGACGTGCGTTCGGGAGAGAGTGTGTGTGTGTGTGTGTGTGTGTGTGTGTGTGTGTGTGTGTGTGTGTGTGTGTGTGTGTGTGTGTGTGTGTGTGTGTGTGTGTGTGTGTGTGTGTGTGTGTGTGCGTGCGCCTGTACGGTGTATTACAAACTTAAAAACGATCTGTTCAAGTCAGTGGTTCTGAACCAGTGACCCAGGTGGTCCTTGAGGGAGTTCTCTCACCCCCTCTGCTAATACCAGTCCACTGAGTCCAGACCATTGTTGTCTCCACCAGGCCGAAGGCATGGGGAGAGAGTATGTTTTGCACTCTGTCCGTGTCCGTCCTTCCGTCCGTCTGTTACCAGCTAATTTCACATGTTTTACCTAAAACTGCACCAAGCTGCGTGAAACGTTGCATGCACACTCCCTAGAAGCCAAGGACAAACCTTTGACCTGCATTTTCCACATCTGCCTTTTATAGTGCCACCAGGAGGCCGACTTTTGTAAAACACATTTTTTGATATTACTCCTCCAGATTCTGTCCAAGAATCTCACAAATCGTTACACAGTATCTTTATGGTCATGTGCTCAAGTCGGATCTGTCCGATATTTCATATTCCATCCTAATTGGCTATAATTGGCTTTCACAGTTTGCAAGATTGCCCCGTTTTGAACAAAAGCCTCAAATCATGAACGCAGCATGCAATTTACGTGAAATCTTTCACACATTTTCTTACTAGGATGAGGAATATATCCCACCCTTTTCACATTGGCCTGTTATAGCGCCACCAACAGGTTGATTTTTGCAAAACACATTTTTGGAACAAAATGCCTCAAATCATCCAATTGCCATCAAAGGCATATAAAGAAATGGCACCCTTTTCACATTGGCTTATTATAGCGCCACCAGGAGGCCACAACCTGACCTGCCCTGGTGGAGACCTGTGTCCCGAGGGGCACTTTTTCTAGTTTTTCCTCTGTCAGCCCCAGCCTGTGCTCTACATACTGTCTATCATTCCTTTCATTCAGTGGTTCTCAACCAGTGGTCCGGGGACCACCAGTGGTTCCAGGTGGTCCCCAGCTAAATAATGGAGAGTTGGTAACCAAATTAACCCCTATACCAGTAGATCTTTAACTCTTGAGTGTAAAATGAAACCAAGTGGACCCTTATGGGTCTATTTGGTTCCATTTTCCACTCTCAAAAGTTGAATTATTGTTAAACATCAGCATTACTTAGTATTACTAAGTATTCAACCAGTGTGTGGATATTCTATTCAAAGTTTTCAAATGCTGTAGGCATACAGTGTTATGTTTCTGACACTCTTTTGTAAGTAGCCTACAGTGTACTTTAGAATTAGAATTATTTAACTCAGGCACATATTGAAGTTATTAAAAAAGAAGCCTATCCATCATTACCGATGGGGGGGGGGGGGGGGAAATAAAAAAAATAAAAATAAAAAAGATTCCTTGCTACCCATCCTTCTCACGAAAAATAAAATAAAAACATAAAATAAAATAAATTCCCTACCTACTCAGCCCAAAAATGACAGCAAATCGGAGACCAATGTTTTTTTTGCTTGGCCTTAGCCACAGTGCCAAACACAATATAATTCTATGAAATGTGATAATACCTGATAACCCCTGCCACACACACACACACACACACACACACACACACACACTCTCCACCCCCTCCTAACCAACTAGCCTTTTGTTTAGCATCGGCCTATTTTGATTATCTCCACTATACAGCGAAAAGATAGCCTAAGAGCCCATTAGCCCCGGGGCAGGATGCAGTATTTTTAGCGTGTCGGCGTGTGACACGAGGCAAACTGGGCAGGGTGTAAGCTGCCATCCCGCCACTGTTTGCATTGTGCCGTCCAAGCTAGCAGATGGTGGCCACTGTTTAATGCAACAAATGCATGAACAAGAGGATTTACAATATTCCCCATCCCGTGGACACCCCCCACTCCCCCACCCTCCCATTCGCCACTGAAATTGACTGCGCTCCAAAGCATGCAGAACCTAATCTGCAAACAGTCCTCACGCACGTGCATTTCCTAGGGTTTTTCTCTGCTGGAATCTCGGCCAAATGCTACAAAGAGATGTTACCGCAATGTTGTCTGTTGGGAACAACCAAAGGCAGATCATATTGTGGCCGTGGGTTCTTTAGTTAATCCAGGCAATTATGCAATTATGGCGATGATCCAAATTGGCCTGTAAATCCCACTGTTTGGTGTGCCACATCACATATTGACAGGGACTTAAACAACATCAGAGCTCAAGAACCTGATGTTGGATAGGAATTTGTGGAGGGCAGCGATCCAGGAATCCCGAGTTGGTGTTGGCTAGACCTCACTCTCGCAGTACTACTACTACTACTAAAAAGTTTGGCTTTGCCAAAATATCTAATTGTATTTAATGAATAATAATAATAATAATAATAATAATTAAAAAAAAACATCTAATTGTTTTCATCCCTTGGCATATGCTTCTGTATAGGAGCTCAGACTCTTGTGTATTACTTTAGGGGCCTGGGTACCCCACAAACTTTGTCCCACCCATTGACAATGAATGGAGAATTTTACATCATAGTGTTTGAGCAAATAGACATAGGTCCTCATTCACAACGGAGAAATACGCCAAGGTGTAAATGAGATGCGTAATGATATCGTATTTATCCGTCCGATCAAGCTGCGATAAGCTCCCGTGTCATTCAGCGAAGGTGGTGTAATCAGTGCATTTGTGCGGGTCACCCGGTGTACCTTTTCCGCCTCTTTCCCAAGCGATTCGCCTGGTGTCGCCTGGCTTAATGGAACATCCACGCCATATAAGGCAACAGGACATATCTGAATATTTGAAATACGTCATCATTAGAGCCTGCAAAATGCACTGATCCAGTGAACGCGGTGCTCCGCAATGCATGAGCTTGTAGAACAGTTAATTTTGACAGCAATGTCAACGGACTGAACGGTATAAAGTATAGGCTACTCTCATAACCAACTCGTTAATTTATTGATTTAAGTTCAAGCTCAAGGCTATAGCCTATAGGCCTACTTGGCAAATACCTATAAAGAGCCATTTCTGTTGAACAATTGTACAACAATTGTACGCCTGCAGAGGTAAAATAGATTTTTTTATCAGATCTGCATTGATTAATGCGGGGAAGTCGTCTTTTAGGGCGAGAGAGAGAGAGGGGGGGCATGGGCCCTCAAGACACTGTCAGTTTGCGATAAAGAAATCACATTCATAGGCCTACCTGAAGTGAATAATTATATAGGCCTACCTCGTAGGCCTGGGATCCTCTTGTCTATTTGAAGAAATTATAATCCAGTGAGTTTAATTGAGGTGGGGTCGGGAATGCCTGCATTCCCTGCTATACATTTTCAATCCCACCGGCTCAATTTGCGCAGTTGTGTGGATTTGACCTGATCTATTTTGCACAGCTGCACTGATGGTGCAATTAATCAGGTGTGTAACATTCCAAAAATATAATAAACATTTCAAATGGATATATGGCTTTCATACACTTAGATATTTTTTCAAATGAGATTTGAGCCTTAGGAAATGGGCTCATCTGAGCTCAGTTTTGGCTATTTTATATAGCCTGGTCTCTTTAGCAAGATATGAAAAATAATTTAATTATGTCTGAGGAGAACACAATTTCCCCTTCTGTGCTGCAGTGGACATTGCACGTGGAATCTCTCTCTCTGTCAGAAATTACAGGAGTGGCATAACAAAATATGCCTACTGCTGTAAAGTGTCGGGCCTATCCTTTCAGTGTGCTGCTTAAAAAGAACAGAGATTTGGATTTGGAAAGCAAATGGAACAATATGGACATATTCCCGGACCAGAGTATTGCCTTTTTTTTCTGTTAGGTTTTAATCCGTTTTGGAGCATGTCATCAGAAAATCTATCCAGCTGGTTTCCTCATCAAAATGGTATTCTGTGTGTGGCATCCATGTGATCAATATTATTATAAATTAATATCACGCATCAGCATAACATAAGCTAAGCAGTTGACACTTTTGTGTGTGTTGACAATAAATTGCTGGGCACAAACATATCTTTTTTGAGGTTTGGGGACTATTAATTGATTCAGCATGAAGACTAAAGCCTTCTGAATAAATATACGCATGCCTTGATCGCGGGTACACTACCCTCTTAGCAGACGTGGAACTGAGCGGAGTTTACGACCAACGGATGTCAACGTCAAGTTCATGACATTGGCCATGAATTCCCACGTAACGTGGGAATCCTCGTAAATGCCCGTACGCTCACGCTCCGCTCACGATATGAGACATGATACGTAGCTTGCAGAGTTAGATCAGTCAGATATACTCGAGGGGGTTCATGTCGTGCTCAAGGGCGCATTCATATACTCAAGGGGTTAATATACTGCATTACTATGTGGGTGTATTCAGTGTGTGCAAGACCCACATGTTATTCGCTGATGTGGCAGTCAGCTGACCAATTGGGCAGGCTACTTAAGCTCACTAGACTGCATGCTCTTCCTGCCATCCTTCTGCTTATGGTTCCTGGTTGCTGTTATGTGATGTTTGCTCCCACCACCACCTCAGCACCACCGATGGGCTCTGTTATTTATGTTCCCCATAGAAGATAATAATCTTCAAACTATTAAAATGTTTGTCTGACAAAAACAAAGCCAACATACAGTACAAGCTCATGCAGTGCTGTGTATATTAATGAACTTAAGAATTGTCAATTTGCGTATATTAGTGAACTTGAGAATTGTCAATTTTAAATTTTATTTTGGCTTATAATGACGTGGCCAAAATAGGACCATCATGGGTTGAAGTGGTGGCCAGACAGACAGGTGCTGCACTGAGCTGTCAGTCAGTGTCAGGCTCGCCAGTGCCAAATCTGTCACACTGGTGCCTGACTGCCTGTGTCACGCCTCCAGTTGGAATCTGAGTGTGGTGAATATTATACTATAATCCCCGGGTAATCCCTGCCTGGCTGGCGTCATCATGGCCCGTGGCTTGATTTGATCAGCCTACTGTATATCAAAAAAATAATTAAAAAAACTTGCTCTGCTTTAGCTAGCAAAGCACTGGTTCTCAAACGTTTTCATGGACGCCCAAATTGATATAGGCGTGGAGAGACTCTCATCTGAAAATATTTTGTGCCAGGGACCACTATAAGTGAGGATTTGTCATGAATTGTTCACGATTAAAAATAACTGGTCTACGAGCTCACAACTATGTTTCAACTGACTGTTCCTGATTTTTCTGAGGACCCCCTCAAAGCCCCTCAATGGCTCATTGAGCGACAGAGATGGTGGAAAAAGTAGTTGCATGTTTTACGAAAGTATATTGCAATCTACACAAAATTTACTTTAATAAAAGTAGAAATGTGTTGGTATCAAAATGTACATAAAATACCACAAGTACAACATACTCATGTCCCATTTCACAAGTTTTCAAATGTATAAAATGCCTAAAGAATCTTTAGAAAATAGCACATCTACCTGCTCACAACGTGTCGCTTTGTGATGCGCTCTTTTCAAATGGCCGAAATGTATTTTGTAATAGTAGTCAAAACCTACAAAATAACTATAATAACAAAAGTTTTCAAATAATTGTAGTGGAGTAAAAGTACAAAATTTGCCTCTGAGTTGTAGTGGAGTAAAGCACTTCAAATTGGAAATACTTCAGTGAAGTAAAAGAAATACCACAAAATTGTACTCAAGTACATTATGTACTGACTTTACACCACTGTGAGGATCATATAATCCACCAGCTAGATTGCGGCAGTATTGAGTTCACAAGTTCCCTCAGACTTTGAACAGGTTGATCTTGGTAGCTCTTGAGATGTCATGACTGTCATACGCTGTAGCTTATTACAAGCACTCCAGGCCTGTCCTTTCCTTATCAGGAAGTCCTTTCTGCTACTGACTACATAATGTGATTAGCCAAGAACAAGGCCCAAAGAAGAGACTATATACTGTATGTCAAAACATCTAGAAAATAATGGGTTTAAATATTTTAACAACACAAATATTGTGTGTCTTTGACATGAAAATGTTTGAGAACCACTGGTTTAAACACTAGGAAGCAACCCCAAATAAGCAACTACACTTTAGAAACAAGTCCCGCACCGCCCAAAAAAAAAAAAAAAAAAAACCTGCAACAAAAAACAAAACACTAAGTCTATGCACGTACATCTGTAATCCACGTAACACGAGAACCATTCGCCCCACCGACTTAAAATACAACACACGCATTCCCCACCACAGGGAGTGCAGTGCCTGATGTCGAGTTGGTCAGACCCACGGTTGTCCAGAACCGCCACAAAAGGCCTCTGCCCGAGCTCTGGACAGGGCCCCTGCCCAGGGGGCTTTATGCATTTATGTAAATGCATTTATGTAAATAAAGTACTTTTCCCCTTCCCTCTAAATGTAGTAAAAGCCAGTGAAATGGAGTATCCAAAATGACAAATACTCAAGTAAAGTATAAATAGTAAATACCCAAAACATGTATTGTACTTAACCCCTAGTACTAATGTAGCCTAAATGTAACGAGTTACTTTCCGCCACTGCAGAGGCGATCCAACCCCATCACTGTCACCTTCCCTCAGAGACCACTGGAGAACAACTTGCAAGGGAACAGGTTTAAAAAGATGTTTTCTCTCTTTGCTGACCTACTGCCTCTTACTGCCAAATCCCAAGACATATCTATTCATCACACCTTACGGATCTTATGACCTTATGACCTCATGGGCCACGTGGCTCAGCTTCCCAAGGCTGTTTGCCGAGACCTTAAATAAACTGACCTGCCAACCAGGAGACGGTAGCTTTGTGTTACCGCACGCACGCACGCACGCACGCACGCACGCACGCACACACACACACACACACACAGGCTAAATCAGTAGTTCTCAAAAATCTGCTATTTTCAAACAGCAGTGTGTATAGGTTTAAAGTGGTTAAGCTTATTTCAACGATGTATTAACTAATTTTGCTGGGGAGCCCTGGGAACTCCCTCAAGTACCCAGCTGGGAGTTCCCGGATCCCACTTTGAGAACCACTGTCTTATACTGTAGGCTCCCTGGTTGGCTCATTTGTAGGATTGGCTTGATGGTGGCGCTAGAGGAAAGGTTGTGCAGACATCAAAATGAAAAGGCTTCCACCTCTCTTTGGAGTATGTATGTTTTTCCACAGTGATATCCATTACTTTAACCATTTAAGCTTTGGCGTACGACGGATAGCAAAAATAGCTTGATGCAATTTGTACACATGCTATTTTCAGGGCAAAAACACAGCAATCATTGCGGTCTTTGAGTAGATAGGCATATTTGAATGTGTAATGGTTATGGCTCACGTTTTAAAAACTGTGCACAGATTTATTTAAAGGTAGTGTACTACTGCATCACTACAAGCTCACACACTTGTACATATGAATTATTTCACAACAAACGTTTTTTAACTCATCTTTGCTTCTGGGGGTCCCTGGAACAACAATATTTAGAGTTGGGGGATCGGTGGCCAAATACATCAATTTGGGAGTCCTTAACATGTATGAAACATAGCAGGACACCCATTGAAATCCGTGCCATTTTAGATTTTCGCATTGGCTATTCAACAATAGAAGATGTACAAGTTTGAGCTTGTACATCTGCGATTTTAGAACTTTTATTTTTTTATATAGAAAGTGTGAGAACTCCTGATTTAGAAGGGAATTTTGTAGAATCGGCCTCATGTCTTAACTCTTAATCCGCCGCCATTAATTAATAGCGCACTGCCAGGGTTTTATCGCGCGTAACACTTACTTTGAAGAGCCAAATATCCGTAATCGCATGATACAGTGACAAACTGCTGTGTGTGGTGTCTTGACCGGTTGTAGTTATCTTGGTCGGTGGTGGACAAATCCGACCGCGAGTATCACAGCGCCTGCTACAGGCCGTTGAAAACGCTTGTCTGGGCCAGAGAAACGGCCCCTCAATGTCGTTTCTGAGATACAGGGCTTTGAATGCAGGGCTTAGAATGGAAGTGGATGCGTGCACATTTTCAAAATGGCCACGGCCACTGTCCTACTTGATGTTGTTGTGTTAGCGATCGGTGGCTAACGATGCAATCGGATCAAAACATGGATTAAAGAATGTAAACCTTGGAACACGAGAGTCTCGTGTTTGGCGGGCTAGGGTACTAATTTAACCTTAAGTAAAAGCGGACATGTCTTCCCGGCACCCCAGAGCTCCTATTTTGAAGGAATCACGGGGCTGATTGTGTTAATGGGTTAAAAAAAAGAGTCTTTGTTAGGTAAAAAGATATCTATATTCTATATATCAATAGTCTCTAGTAATATTCTTAATCGCTAACTTTTCACCCATCACACGGTGCATGCTCTGCCACTAATGAAAGTGCACTCCAGCTCAAATGGAGTGGGACAACCCAAGTACATCCAACCGCTTGGGAAGTGCTGTGGCTGAAGCAGCAGATTGCCATTGTTGATTTGCCAGGCCATTACCCCCTCCCCCCCCCTCCCCCCTCTGAAACACAGACAGACAGACAGTCCACTGAGTCAGAGCTCTGCCCAGTGCTCACACAACAAAGGGAACGGGCTTTTTCATCCGTGCTCGGGCTTCAAATCCTCTCCAAACCGCTCACGAAGTGTTTTATGGCTGCGGGCTTTATTCCAACATTGGGGATCAAAAGTAACTCTGTCTGGACAACTGTTTTGCTCGTAAACATGGCGTGAGTCGCTCGCAACAATCAATCCAGCAAATGTACTTGGCAAATACCCCCTACCAAACAAACAAATATCATTGTTATTGCCTCTGCCAGACGACAGCCGCGTGTCCAGTGACATTTGTGATTCTGGATTGTCTGTCTTATCCGTCCGTCCATCTGTCCTCAACCTTGTCAACGCAATAAATCCCTGGAACGCCTCGAGGGAATTATGTGACATTTTGGCACAAAACATCCACTTAGACTCAGGCATGAACTCCTTAAATGTAGAAGGGCAAAGGTCAAGGTCACTGTGGCCCCAATGTCCATTTAATTCTTCCAAAGTATACTCAACTCCAGTACTTGAGTCAAAGTATACTGTAGATACTCCTCCTGGTCAAATATTACTCAACTGCCAGTGAAAGTTGTTCTGTCAAATGTGTACTTACAAATAGAAGTACTATAGGGAAGGCTATGCTTTCAAAAAATACATTTTAATTCTACATTTTAGTTTTAATATCACTACCTATCAACAGTGAAAATAGCAGATCTGTATCTGCATCGCAACATTTTAGAAATGTAGTGGAGACACAAGTACAACATTTGTCTTTGAAATATATGGCGTGAAAGTATCCAAAAATACAAGTAGACATACTCGTACATGTACTTAAGTATAGCCTACAGTACATAACTGGCCCAATGTGTCAATGTGTCTGGCTGATTCACAGCCTATAGAAATACCAGATCTATAAGATCAGCTATTTTCAAATAGCCAAAGTATATTAATTTCAATGGCAACAACAGAGCATCAAATTCCTGATGTCACTCCGTTATCCCCTGGGTAATTTTTCGATTGAAAATAATACCATACAGCCATCTTAGCATCACTCCGTATAAGAACTGTGTTCCAAAAATCAACAAATCAGGCCGTCAATGTATAGGTATATGTGCACCCTGTGTCGTTTATTGAGTTATTTGATAATGAGTTTGGAGAATATATATTTGTTTTTTTACTCTTTCCACTGCAATTTGTAGCTTCAGATCCACATGGGTACAATCGCCAGGCTTGTTTGTTTATCTTTGGAACACAGTTCTTATATTGTTCTGCCTATACAGTGTGCCATGTCCTGGTATGAGCCAATAGGGGAAGGGGATCAACGTCACATGATTCCTTGTTTGATGCCGCAAAAACTCGGAGGTGTGTCTCAAAGAATATGATTATTGGCAGAGTCGCGGAAAGTTTCAAATTGTTTGGCAGTCCCGTTTGGCAGTCCCTCCCAAGGCGGAGTTTGTATAATATTTCCACTATTTTAAAAAGATTTTCAAAATAATGATATAATAAAGGAATGCTTTTGGACATATAAGGCTTCCATCGGACAGCAACCATAATGGGAAATGATGACACTGACATAATCCATCACAAACATATAAACTCTAACAGAGACAGCACACACACACACACACACACACACACACACACACACACACACACACAATCTCTGAGCCTTCTATCATCAAAATCGTTTCTATTTTCCTGCTGTTTTTTTTGGTTTCTCTCTCTCTCTCTCTCTCTCTCTCTCTCTCTCTCTCTCTCTCTCTCTCTCTCTCTCTCTCTCTCTCTCTCTCTCTCTCTCTCTCTCTCTCTCTCTCTCTCTCTCTCTCTCTCTCTCTCTCTCTCTCTCTCTCTCTCTCTCTCTCTCTCTCTCTCTCTCTCTCTCTCTCTCTCTCTCTCTCTCTCTCTCTCTCTCTCTCTCTCTCTCTCTCTCTCTCTCTCTCTCTCTCTGGGAATCACAGAGCTCGGCTGCTCCCAGGAGCAGGGATGAGATTTGATCAAAGCAAATCACCAGCAGTGGTTTTCAGTCTGCCACTTAAGAGCTTTCCCACGCACAGCTGTGCCTCTGAGCAAGGCACTGGTGGCAGCCCGGTGCCATGTAGCCAAGAGCATTGATGTGTAGCCACATGCACACCAAGAGCAGTGGTGTGTAGCCACATGCACACCAAGAGCACAGTGGTATGTAGCCACATGCACACCAAGAGCAGTGATGTGTAGCCACATGCACACCAAGAGCACAGTGGTGTGTAGCCACATGCACACCAAGAGCAGTGGTGTGTAGCTACATGCACACCAAGAGCACAGTGGTGTGTAGCCACATACACACCAAGAGCACAGTGGTGTGTAGCTACATGCACACCAAGAGCACAGTGGTGTGTAGCCACATGCACACCAAGAGCACAGTGGTGTGTAGCTACATGCACACCAAGAGCACAGTGGTGTGTAGCCATATGCACACCAAGAGCACAGTGGTGTGTAGCTACATGCACACCAAGAGCAGTGATGTGTAGCCACATGCACACCAAGAGCAGTGATGTGTAGCCACATGCACACCAAGAGCAGTGGTGTGTAGCAACATGCACACCAAGAGCACAGTGGTGTGTAGCCACATGCACACCAAGAGCACAGTGGTATGTAGCCACATGCACACCAAGAGCAGTGATGTGTAGCCACATGCACACCAAGAGCACAGTGGTGTGTAGCCACATGCACACCAAGAGCACAGTGGTATGTAGCCACATGCACACCAAGAGCACAGTGGTGTGTAGCTACATGCACACCAAGAGCACAGTGGTGTGTAGCTACATGCACACCAAGAGCACAGTGGTGTGTAGCTACATGCACACCAAGAGCACAGTGGTGTGTAGCTACATGCACACCAAGAGCACAGTGGTGTGTAGCCACATGCACACCAAGAGCAGTGATGTGTAGCCACATGCACACCAAGAGCACAGTGGTGTGTAGCCACATGCACACCAAGAGCACAGTGGTGTGTAGCTACATGCACACCAAGAGCACAGTGGTGTGTAGCCACATGCACACCAAGAGCAGTGATGTGTAGCCACATGCACACCAAGAGCAGTGATGTGTAGCCACATGCACACCAAGAGCAGTGGTGTGTAGCCACATGCACACCAAGAGCAGTGGTGTGTAGCCACATGCACACCAAGAGCAGTGATGTGTTGCCACATGCACACCAAGAGCACAGTGGTGTGTAGCCACATGCAAACCAAGAGCACAGTGGTGTGTAGCCACATGCACACCAAGAGCACAGTGGTGTGAAGCTACATGCACACCAAGAGCACAGTGGTGTGTAGCTACATGCACACCAAGAGCACAGTGGTGTGTAGCTACATGCACACCAAGAGCACAGTGGTGTGTAGCTACATGCACACCAAGAGCACATGGTGCTCTGTATAGCCACATACAGATGACGGTTCCACTCTAATGATGTTTTATAGCAGTGGATTTCAACCAGTGGTCCTTGGGGGGGTTCAGGTGGTCCTCAGCTAAATGTTGGAGAGTTGGAAAGCAAATGGACCCTTATAGATCTTCAACTGTTGCGAGTATAAAATGAAAAGGGGACATTTTATACTCGTCCGTTATTATGGCTAATAACGGCCATAGCCATTTCATCATTCACATTCATGACCTCATCACATTTGTGATGACGGCTATGGCCGTTATTAGCCCAAGGAGTGTTTTTATGCAAAACTAATGCTTGGAATGGATTCAACATCATGAAAACACCCTAGTTTGACATGTCACATGCTACTTAAAGCAAAAGGAAATTTATAAAATATTTGCCTTATATTGGTCTATGGTGGCCATACTGTACAGGCCATTTTCAACACTTTCCCCTCAGACAATTCCAGGCAACTTTTTTCTGTTATTCAGGATATATTGAAGATACAAAATCAACTGATTTTGTTTTTTTTTGCAATTAGATTGAGGTTGATCCTGTATTTCCTATAGAATTCCTGTACTACAGGTCCATTTGGCCCTTTTTACTATCAACCATTTAGCTGGGGACCCCCCGGAACACATCTTAAGGACCCCTGGGGGTCCCCAGACCCCCCACAGCTTTAAACAGTTAGAAGCCACTTACTTCTCACCAACTAGGCATTGAGGATGTGATGATCTCCCTCTAGTGGGTGGAGGCAGTGGGAGCAGCTTTTTCTTTACCGTGGGCCACCGGATTATAAGAAGCAGCTGCTGCTGCTTATCCCCGGCATGTCTCAGTTCCCTCGGCTTAGAGTCTTGACAGTGTTTACAAAAGGCCAGACTCCAAATCAATTATTTTTTTAACTATAACTGCAGCACTGCCATTGATTCTCTGCCCTTGAGTTCAGGTCTGCTGGAATTCAGTTACTTAAGACCAACTTTCTGTGGGTCAGCGTCTACTTGAAAACCGCGGCCATCTGACCACTAAAGTGGAGGTGGGCCATGTTGCCCCTCCTATGCCCAGCTTTCCGGGTTTGTGTGAACGCAAACATTGGCTTGTGCATGATTGGCTGATCACCCCATAGCAGTGATTTGATTGGCTGAGCAAAGTACAAACACTGGTCAAGCAGAAGTACATGTTGAAGCTAAAAGTGAGGGCAGAAAAGTGAAGACGGAAAAGTGAGGACGCAAATTGTGATTGGCCAGAATTTGATGATGTATGATGATAAAAGCGCCCCTCACTTCACACTGGTGTGATTTTATATGATCAGTGTGTGTGAGGTAGTTGTTTCACATCGTTTAATATCATTGGGTGGAAAGTAAACCACTGTTACTTTTCAGGGTTGAAATTCCCAAATCACACCCGTGTAAAGTGAGGGGCACTCTTGTCATCTTGGTGGACATTTGACCTGATTTCTCCTTTCATTGTCAATACCTAGGGTATGGTCGCTGATGACGCGGAGAAAACACGGCCATTCCCGCCGGGGACGCCCCCGACGGGAATCAAACCTGGGACCTTTTAGCGACAGCCGTTGACTGTGCGACAGCCACAAATACAGTACACACAACCAGCGTTGTGCATAGTAGAACAAATTAATGAAAAAATTAAAAGAATAGCAGAAAGATGAGTAAGACGAACATAGTAACTTTGTACGCTGGTCCAACTTGAAGATACTGTGTGGGACCTTCCTACTCCTAAAGTTATACATATTTATTTATCCAAAATGTATGTCTGCTAGATAACTTCAATCCTTAACCGTTAGACCCTCTATATTTAGTGAAACAGTCCTCAGTTGCATCTATACATGGTGTGCTCTTTTCCCCCCCATCTACACCAAATCTCTTCACTGGAAGTAGCCTACAGAATCTACAAGGTTACACCACGGACACGTTCTGACCTTGTAGATCGCCTATTTTTGGCCAAATGTTCCCCCCAGGATCTGGATGGATGCTGGGGTTCCAGTGGCTACGTTTAAGAGACCAAATCGATGCAGTCTTTCAAACACGCACACACACACACGCATGCACGTACGCGCACACAAAGGCACACACACACACACACACACACACACACACACGCACGTACGCGCACACAAAGGCACACACACACACACACACACACACACACACACACACACACACACACACACACACACACACACATCCTTGGGAACTATCCTAGCTGTCACAATTATCTGGCATTTCGCTATGGGGGGAGACTTTATTCCACCGGATATCAATCAGCTGTAAGGTACTGTACACGTAATGCAGCGACACTTGACTGACTGATACACACCTTTATTGACTGATGACAAAGGGCCATATACGCATGCACATATATTTGCACACATCTGTCAAAAATGAAAGCGAGAAATGAAGCTACACTGTTTATAGTTCCATTGCGGGCCCTTTAAATGTCCCGATGCGTGACTGAAATGTGTCCACCACCCCCTGGACGGATGAAATCGGATGTCCCGATTGGGGCGACAGAATCCAATACCACTGAGTGTATGTGTTTGACACTGGGTCACCTACAAGGGGAGCGGCGGGGGGGTGTGGGTGGAGGGGGGGTTGATAAATCAGAGAGTGGCCTGGTTGAAAGATGTGGGTATAGGTGTTTTTGCCTCACCGCATGCATGATTTATACTTGGTATGAGTGTCGAAACTTGCCTATCTACAAGCTCAGGCTGCAGGCCATTTCGCTTAGAGGAAACATTGGCACAGCCTTTATACTTTTATATGACATTGTTGACGGTTTAATATGTCACGGGGTCGTGTTAGGTGGAATGACTCCATCAGGGAATCAATCCACGCCCCCCTTGACATCGGCTCCAAGTCTGTCCGCACCTCGACCATGAGGGACGAACGAGAAGGGCTGTTTGACCTTGATGAATGAATGTTTCTTAAGTATCAATGTCGCAATGTAGGTGTAAAGATTTACTTGACTGAAAGTAATGAAGTATTGGTATGAAAATGGACTTAAAGTACTACAAGTGGAAAGTACTCATTATGCAGATTGAAGAATGTCGCATTATACATGTCGCAGTTTTCAAATATAAAGTATAAAATGTACAAAAAATATTTTGAAAATAGCAGATATACAAGCTTGCAATGTGTCGCACCGCGACACATCGTGAGCTTTTAGATTGTCTATTTTCAAATGGACAAAATGTATATAGGGGTGAAGTGGGTAATGTGTGGGTAAAACCCACCTCTTCAGACTCCACCATGGCCAGTAGCACTTGCCCTAGCCTAGCCCCTTAGATAGCACATTATGTAGACTTAGATAGTATTTTAAACAGACTTATAGCTTGTTACATAGACAGCTCTAGAATTGCATTCTATGTAGTCATAGCACTTTATAGTACACATGTATAATATAGTATATAGTATGTATAGTTTACATAGATACTCCACTGTTACGTTCTTAGTAACTACTTTTTTATATGTGATGTATGCCATGCTTTTGTTATTGCTTAATGTAAGTCGCTCTGCATTAAGAGCGTCTGCTAAATGCCTAAATTGTAAATTGTAATGTCTTGTGTAATATGAATTCAAGTAACTTTAGTAACTATCTAAAGTTTTCAATTGCAGTGGCGTAAAAGTACAATATTTGGAGTAGAAGTAAACGTATAGAAAATTGGAAATACTTTCCACCCCTGCGTTTGACCTTGATCAAAGGTGACAGCGGTGAAAGCCATGGCGTCCTGGCGGGTAGAAAAGCAGGCGCCTGATGGGAGACGTGGCTGCATGGCGTCGTTGTGTCCTCAGCCCAGATGAGCTCGTTTAATACCTGATAATTGATTCTATAAATGTCTTCTAAATCATGACAGTTTTCTGAAAAACCTATTTTTAGTGGTTTAGTGGTGTATATCAGTGGTTCAAAGATTCGAGTTAAAAACGTTCGCTCTGAAAGAAAATAAATGAAAATGATTTGAGCCAAATTTTCAAGATTTTTCAAAAATAGCCTACAAGAGTAGGCCTATTGGAAATTGGAGGCCTACTCGAGTAAAGTACAAATACCTCAAAATTACATGTTTGCAGGAGGTGTATGTATGTGTGTGTGTGTGTGTGTGTGTGCGTGCGTGCGTGCGTGCGTGCGTGCGTGCGTGCGTGCGTGCGTGCGTGCGTGCGCGCGCGCCTGCCTGCTTGTGTTCGTGCGGGCATACACATGTGCATGTTAATACGTGCATGCATATTAACATATTATAACGTACACATTGATTTTGTTTAAAATAATATAAATTCCGGGGGCACTGTGGTACTTCTTATTACCTGACATAAGCTTTGTGGCTGTCGCACAGTCAACGGCTGTCGCTAAAAGGTCCCAGGTTTGATTCCCATCGGGGGCGTCCCCGACGGGAATGGCCGTGTTTTCTCCGCGTCATCAGCGCCCATACCCTAGGTGGGGTTGGCGAAAGGGCCTTTCTGAGTGGAGTTTGCATGTTCTCCCCGTGTCCGCTAGGGTAGGTACCCTCACAAAAAACATAAAAAAGCAGTAATCCTGGTCTCTATAGGCCTACTGCCTCCCCTGGTCAGCCGGAGGCACCTGATGGAGGGGAAAGGAAGGAACTGGTTGCAATAACGTGTTCCTCCCACGCAATAAGAACGCCAGAGACAGTGAACTCTGGAGGTCCCTTGTCGACGGCCTTATACCCCAGTAGGGGAGTAAGGTGTAACTCACTCTCTCAACTCAACTTCCACACACTACGTCCTACTGGGGAAACTCCCCCCTGTCAGGTAATAAGAAGCGGCCTGCTCACTCCTCATGCATTGAAGGAAGCATGGCTTCAGTCCGGTTCTCTCCCCAGGTTGTCAGAGGAGAGTAGTGCCCAGGATTACAGCTTATTGGCAGTGGGAGAAAAACGGGTTACACAATTGTGGGATAACATTTTTGAGAAATAATCAAATAAATTCCAGATTTCAGTTGTATATGTGCCCTAGATGTTTTTATAACAAGCTGAACCACTTGAACAGTCAACGTATGTTTCGAGTCCAAGGGAAAGAAAGCTCTTGTTCTTCAATCTATAGGCTATGGTTGCATTTTTCACCGGTTAGTACTGGGCTACGGAGCCATATGCAGTCCCCCAGATGGCAGGCCAGGGCCTGCTGGTGTGTCCCAGCGAGACCCACCTGGGCCCTGGCTGTGACACACCCGGAATGATGGCTAAATCTAAATCTGGGGCTCTGGCTCCGGTTCTAGTTTTGTTTACCAGTGATGGAGTCATAGGATACTTCACATGACTCCGAGGGAGTTGTTTTTGTACTGAGAAATGCATTGCAACAATTTTGACATAGCCCTTGGCCACGTGCCCAAATATAGTTCTCACAGTGTTGTTTTGTTTTTATTAATTACCCACTTAAGCCATATTTTATACGTTGTCGCATGACGTCGTCATTATTGTGACAATAGACTATCTATGGCAGGTTGAGTGCCACACAAACCTAACATAGGAACGTAAATATAAGACATCTGGCATCACAGTCCACCGAAAAGGTCTGTGGACCTTCAGAGTTTCACAGTCTATAACGATTGGTGCCCCCGGGGAGCAGTTAGGGCAGTTATATGTCTTGCTCTGGGACACTTAGCGGGGTCTGGGGGATGTGAACCCAAACCCAAACAGCCATTCTAACCACTCAGGTGAGAGCTCACCTCTAAGCCAGATGTATTTATCATTGTGTCCTCGCTAATGATGCGGAGGTGGAATTAACCTAATTAAAAGGTCTGCACGAGTGCAGTGGCGAGACGTCACGACACCGCAGTAGCGGTTTTCTGAATGGCTGCCAATATCTGCCTCTCTGCCTGCTCTGGATCACAAACGTCTTAAGTAACTGAATTCCAGGAGCCCAGAACCCAGGGGGAGAGATCGATGGAAGGGCTATACTGTGTACAGTATAGTAGAAAGCATTTGATTTGGAGTCTGCCCTCTTTATTTTTGTAAACACTGTAAGAGCCTAAGGACAGGGAACTGAGGAATGCCAGGAATAAGCCTGCGACTCCCAACTGATGGTGGGCCAGCCAGATGTTGCAATTAAGTGGGCCATTCACATTATGGTCAAAGCACTAGGATAGTATTAATAAACTCATCAATGACGGCACTCATCAATGACGGTTCGTGGTCAAAAGTCACGATTTTTCTTTGAAAACAATGATCCAAGCCAGACACAATAAATTGATTGATCACTGAAATGAAAATGACCTGGTGCATGGTTTTAGACAAGGTTGGACAAATCCAGCGCAGCAATAGCTCATTATGACATTGAAGGCAGGAGGTTCATTATCTATTTCGCTACAAGCGATCTCATTCACGCCCACATTCCCACAGTACAAATCTGGCAGTCTTTTTAAGCAGCCTCAGTTCACTGCTCATTCTACATGCTTAGCTGTCAATTTTGTCAAAGCAGGTCGCACAGCATCAGTGTGAAATTTCCCCCACCTCCCGGGCCTCCTCCCTGTAGTATTCATGTTGTTTATGATTATTGGATTGTAGTATATAAATCATGTCATTATAATATGTAATTGATGTTCACATTGTCCATTGTATAATTGTATCTCTGGGGTTGTTGTGATATCAGACTGTGTTGCACAGGTAATCTGAAATAACACTTGGCCGAACCGCCAAACTAAATGCAATAGATTTGCAATAAATGTTTATTTATGTTCAATCCTTAATCAATGTAAGTAGTTCTCGTTCAAATGTTTTAAAGAAAAAAAAACACCCCCACCCTGACAAGCACTTGGAATTGTTGGTATTGAGGCATTACATTTAGTTTGACTCGGTTCCACAGATAACTATTGTGAAAATCACTGATCTACAAACTCACAACAGCAATTTTCAAAAACTTTCTTAGGTATTATTTGGCCAATGTTTGAATTTTAGTTTTTGTTTGTATCATTTGTTCATTACTTTTGATGCATTCTGTCTCATTGAGACACTTCAGCTCAGATTGACCATAAACTATTTTATTGCAAAGCTATTGCATGTTAGTATGGCGGTGTGGCTCTGCTCATGTGATATCAGATAATCTGCGTACCGAGACACAGTTCTGATATCACATTTGATATCTCCGATTATCTGTGTACCGAGACACAGCTCTGATATCAAGCAATTCATGAGGAGATACCCTGCAAGTGACGGGACCCACAGTTTGAGAACCACGGTGCCGGTGGAACTGTCAGTGAGTGAGTAATCCATTTTGCCGTGACACATGACACGCGTGTTTACCTGTGGCTTACACGCCGCCGCCGCCCTGGCACATGGCTGCTAGCGTGGCACGTCACTCATTCTCCCATTGCTGACCCTGCCGATTGACCTGGCGATATAAACCGGACAGAGTGTCAGGTAAAATAAAAAAATAATGCGGGTGGCGGGAGAGGTCGGCGTCTGCCGCCTGGCTTTGACACACGCACACACGGACGCAGTACTGCATGGGTGCTGGGGTGGGGGTGGGGGGTGCGATGGGGTGGGTGGTGAGGGTCTTGTGTGTGTCCGTATATGGAACAGGGATCAGCCTAAGACCCCCCGGTTAAGCCGAGGCCACGGCTGCCCGTCCGCCCACCCACGAGAATCCCCCCCTCACCACCACCCAGCTGTCACCCGCCCGTTCTCACTGCCGACGGGTTGCCTGCCCACACATACGGCGGACCCCTCGCACGCGCACACACACGCGGGTGCGCAAGTACACGCACGCATAGACACATACGCACACACACTAATCCGCATATGAACATACCACTTTGTTTTTTAATCTACGCTGGGTGGGGGGTGGGGAAAGTATTTCATCGCAACATCTCGGCCATGCTTTGAATTTGGCCTTGCAGTGTGTTATTGTTGTTGTTGTTATTGTTGTAGTTGTTGTTAGGATAGGCTACTGGTGATCTTGTGGTACTTTTACTTACTGTAAGTAAAAGTATCAATGCTGCAATACAGAATACTCTTTTGAAAATAGCAGCTCTACAACCTCACAATGCATTGCAGCGCAACACATTGTGAACTTGCACATCGGCACTTTTAAAATTGCCAAAATGTATATAGGGCTGAAGTGGTTAATGTACGTTTTCAAATAATTGTAGTGGAGTAAAAGTACAATAATTGCTTCTGAGATGTAATGGAGTAGAAGTAAAAGTATTGGATATTGGAAATACTTAAGCAAAGTACAAATACCTCAAAAGTGTACTTGAGTATAAAGTTACTTTACATCACTGAGTGCATGTTGCTCCTAAAGCATGGAGAAATAGAACACAGCCATGGAGCAGAGCTGACTCCCATTGAAAATTAATTGCGGGCTGCTCTGCCCTAACTTGACTCCGCCAGATGGGGCAGCAGAGAGTACACTGGGTTCCCCCCTCCTGCTCCCATCTGGGAACTCTCAGGCAGACTTGATGCCCGGGCACAAAACGGCCTGACCAATCAGTGGCAGCTAGAGGCGGGATCAAGGCAGCACTATGCCTTGATCCCGCCTCTAGCTGCCACTGATTGGTCAGCTCTGCCCCCCCTCTGCCCTCGGAACAGAGAGATAGATTTTGTTTCAATAGTGTCTTTGGGGCCTAACACCATGTGGTTTCCCTGAACAACTGACTTACATGGCTAAATTAATTAGTTGCCAGGCTTGAATCCCTGGCTAATACCCTTGCATGTTAAAATGTAAGTAAGAATGCCGTTCAGTCTTAAACCATGAAGATTTTTGCTCAAATCTAAAATTACACAGTGGTGGGAGTGTTGCTTTCTTTAATTATTTTAGGCAATTCCCACATTCACACACCAATTGTGGCAAGCTAGCACGAGCTGACTCATTGGAGGCAATGTAGGGTTCAGTGTCTTGCCCAATGAGTTAATGTCACTTCGACATTTGGACAGGAGGAACCGCAATTCGAACCGCCGACCGACAGATCATTGGATGATGTGCTAACATGAGTATTGTGTACCAATTGATAAACGTTTCCTAAGGCGATATTTCACAAACTTACATTGAAGGACCCCAGTTCTATATGCATTAGGGGATTAGGCCAAGGACCCCCATTTGACATTGTTTTCTATCTCTGGTACCCCCATTATAAAATCCAAACTTTGAGATTGTAGAAATAGAACCAAATAAAGAATAGACTAATTTGTGCCCATGTTGTACACTCTATGAGTTACAGACCTGTAACTTGTCTCCTCAACGACCCTTGGGGGTCCCTGGGCCCCACTTTGAGCACCTCTGGCCTGTGAAGCGTATCGGCGTGCGCTGAGCTGTGAATTGGTCTACTTTTGTGGGGACAGACATACAGCACAGAAATAGAGACAGACAGAGATGCAGACAAAACCCTGCTCCAGATGGCTAGGCCCCTTTGGTGCTATATGCCGTAAAAATGGAGGTTATGAAATATTGATTCCCTTTTTTATCACAGCAATACATAATATTCGCCTATTATAATAATAATAATAATGGATTGCATTTTTATTGCGCTTTTCTGTGAACTATACATCCCTACTCAAAGCGCTTAATTATTATGTCATAGAGGGACGCAAGGGTTCATGTGGTTAAATCAGAAATGGCTGCCATGCGGTGATAATGTTCTTCGTGCACATACAGTACAATGAGGGTGATCCAATTTCACCTATTATACTCTTTACCTGGCAGTACGTTTTAACAGTGGGCGACAGCCTGGCATATTTGTTATGTGACTACTACTACTGACGATAGCAGGCGAAAAGGCGATTGTTGAAATGTGGGCGGAGGAACGTTGTTCAAAAACATGAAAATATTGTCCGGAGATTGCCAATCAAATTAATTTGTTGCTTTGTTTACCCTCCATGCGGAACCATACCACCTACTGTATACGAGGAAAAATGTAATGACAGCAGGAATGCCCACTAAGAGATTTTTATCGCCCAGAGTTGCTGCATGTCGCCCGCTGTTAAAATGTACTGTGAGAGACCCAGATCCCCCATCAGGGTTCGGTTGCCTTCACGGAAGTCCAGGGGTGCCTCAGACTTTGATCATTTTTGGAATTCATCAATAACACTTCCCTTTCACCATCCATACTTAGTAAAAGGGACCTGAGTTGCACTCTACTTGGTGCCTTCTTTTTTCAATCTACCTCTATCTATCAAATCTCTTCACGTGACAATGTGACACGTTGTAAGCTTGTAGATCTGCCAGAATAGGGATGTTGGGGTACAAATGGTTTAAGGTTTCTAATGGACAATGGATATGTTTTCCTCGTAACAACTTAGGGGGAAAGAATTACATATTTACTTTACATATGACATAAATGTACGGTGCTATAGAGTAACAATAATAATTCATGGTTGCCGTGGATGAAAAAGTTATGTACAGGGGTGAGCTGAGCCAAAAAAAAGTCCACCGCAATAGAGTACCGAAGTCCGACTCCTGACATCACTCACTCAGCCCCTTGGTCACGGAAGTCAGAAGTATTTACTCTATGGAAAATAATATTGGAATCATAGAATCTTCTCATAATGTATACGAATTATGGTCCAAAAATAAACATTTGTGCCGGAGATATTGTCAGGGAGGTGGCTCTGTATCGTTCACGATAGTCACTCATATGTGATACAGGCGAAAATGGTATAATTCAGTGGCGGTAACATTGGCGATTTCTCACCGTCAGCTTGGCATCCATAGTGCCCCTGGAAAGAGGCATATAGAGTAGAATGCTGTCACATGTACAGCAGGTGACACATCACACACTCACATTCATATCTCTCGAGGGAACCAGCCATCCCAGCCATGTCTTCGCTTAAGGCTAATTGTGAAATATTACATGTCACACAAACAGCCGTGAGTGGAAAGCAATTACGGCTAATCAATTTACTCGATTGCAAATGACACATACACAGCGAATGCGGACACAGCCACATTGTGTGCACACCGACACACACACACTCGGTTCCCGGGAGAGAGAGAGAGACACAGACAGTCACACACACACACACACACACACACACACACACACACACACACACACACACACACACACACACACACACACACACACACACACACACACACACACACACACACACACACACACACACACACACACACACACACACACACACACACTACACTAGACAGGGTGCGATATGTGTCACGTCATGAATACAAATGGGTCTGAGGTGTATGTGCGTGTGCATGTCACGCGTCTGTGTGTGTATTTCTCTGCCTGTGTGCGCCTCAGCAAGTGCAACCATAAACCTCTGGAAGACGCGAGCAGATGCACAGCATGTCGGTGACAAATCCACAGAGGGGTGCCCTGGGCACAGCGGTTACTGAGGTGTAATCAGCATTGATTAGCTATCGCCTGACCAATAGGGCAGTGCTTCATGGATCTATTGTCGCCTCCCCGACAAGAGAAAGGGCACAGTAGGGCTATACCCTGCAACGTGGACAACTGAGTGCTTCAGCATTATAAGCCTCCTTGCTGGCGGCCATAAATCTGCAGACGCAGATTATGTGGGGGATACGGCAACCGGCACATTCTGGGCACAATTTACTACTTCTTCGGCGTGACCTTGACTTGATTGCTCCAGGATGCTGCCACCATTCCCCTGGCAATAAATGTCTCTCCACTCCTCCCCGCATGCGTTTATGCAAGGGGGTGCACTGTTCCCTTTCACTGTGTGTGCGTGCGGGTGCGCGCACACGCGCGCACGTGCGCGTGTGTGTGTGTGTGCATCCGTCTGTTTGAGTCAGCACTGACTCAATTAGCATTAGTCGTTCATGCAGGTTTGATTGGCAATGTCGATATTATGGGCATGTGTCATTTCCAACCAACTCCCTTCGCGCCACATAACACACATGCGCGTGCACGAACACAAGTGCTTGTGTGTGTGTGTGCGTGTTTGCGTGCGTGCATGTGGGAGCTGTTATCGGCCCTAAGTGTCCGTAGAAGCGAGGTGGTGGACATCTGACGAAGCAGCTCCGCTGTAGCCCTGGGAGAAACCAAGACTCGGAGGTCAACAGCGCCCATGCTGCCTCCTGCAGGCTACAAGAGGCTAAACGGAAACTGGTTTAATACATGTGGTGTCGGCGGCACACGGCTATCTCCGACCGCAGGTCATGGTGGTTCTGGTGCAACGGATCATGGGCAAAGAATGATTGATGATTCTAGTTAGGATGTCCCCCCAACCCATCCTTAACGTTTATCGATTTGAATCTAATACTTTGTCTTCATCAACCCATTAAAGGTGAAGTACGGATTAACCATGTTTCTGGTATCTGAGTGGTACAGGTGAAAAATTACATTCCAGATTCCAGAGCACACTGCAGCTCCGACTGTGTGTGCTGGATCATGTGCTAAATCGCTTATTTTCATAAAAAAGTGCCCCTATACATCTGTCTTTCTTAATGACCAAATACGCTGCACAGTATTTTGTCAGTGTTGTTTTCTGTAAAAAAGGCGAACGACCCAGCATGTGTAACGCCCGGGATTCGAGGTCAGGTCTCCTGTAAGGACCTTTTGCTTACTTCCCTCTGCAATGACGCAATCTCTTTGCCAGAAATGAGCTTGTGGATTGTAAGTGTTCCCACTTAAAGATGCTGGGATTCAAGTGGTTGATCTGTTGATCTGTTGATCTGTAATTCAAAAAGCTTGATTTATAGTTGTTAATTGTGTTATTATGATTCCGAAAAAATGGCAGATCTACAAGCTCACATTGCGTCACATCGTGAAGCATTGTTAATGTCTATGTTATTAAGATTTGGTGTGTGACACCAGCTTACCGCTGCACATCTGAGCATGAATACTGATAGTTTTCTATGCATTGTGGGGGTTTTGGGGGGATTTAACCCCCCAAAATGTAAAAGTGGTGTGGCCGATGAAGTCTCCTACCTTACAATTTTCTTCCAGCCCCCTACAGTGGGGCTGCATGGTTAAATCCAGCCCTGTACTGCATGGCGTGTACTTGAGAATGTGTGTATTTACAAGCATGATACGCGTGCGTGCGTGTGTGCGTGCGTGCGTGCGTGCGTGCGTGCGTGCGTGCGTGCGTGCGTGCATACTGTGAGGTGTACAACAGAGCCAGCATATCCTGCCATCAATGCATCTGTTCTCCTGCTACACAGCGTTATCACCACTGAGAAGGATGGCTTCTCCTGTTAACCCTGTCCCAGCCACGAGCACGAGCACGCACGCACACGCACACACACACACAATTAACACATGCATGTATGCACGCACGCACGCACACACACACGCACACACACACAAACATGGCCACACACACCTGTCCCAAATGAACCCACCACCACCCATATGCACTATACACACACTCGTGCCCCCCATGCACACACGCTGGTGCGCGCTCGTGCACACACATCGCACGCACGCACACACACACACAAAATTAACACATGCACGTACGCAAGCACACACGCGCATGCACACACACACACACACACACACACAGACACACGGCCACATACAGTACACCTGTCCCAAATGAACCCACCACCACCCATATGCACTACACACACACACTCATGCCCCACATGCACCTACACACACACACACGAATAAACACATCCATAAGCATGAAGACAAGTGCACGCTACACCTCCAACTCACACACACACACACACACACACACACACACACACACACACACACACACACACACACACACACACACACACACACACACACACACACACACACACACACACACGTGTTATACATCCAATTATCAAATCTACGTTATGCTTGGCATAACATAATGAACATCCATTTTTCACCTGCATAACCGGCGCCAGCCTGCTGACATTATTGCACTGCGAGGCTCCACGGAGAACACACGCACGCACGCAAGCACGCACACACACAAGGACGGACGGACACACGCTAAACTTCTACACTGAAAAGTGTGTTGCTATTAACTGTTGCACGGTGCACCAATGTCTTACGCACATTGCACACAGTAACATCTTCAGCATTAATTCACCCGCATGCAACTCTTCAGATTGCAGAAATGTAATCAAATGAACCCTTGCCAGAGATAAATTAGAATCATTTCACGTCATCAGTATGCATATTAACGCGGCTAATAACACAATATAGTGCAATATAACATAACACCTTTATAGCACTGTCATAACCACATTTACGGCTCAACTCTGAACCAAATGCACCCTAACAGGTTACATGTGCACGCTCCCCCAGCGTTAAATCAGAAGGATAATGTATGGTCTAATAACTTATCAGCTGACGGGGAGATGAGGCTGACTATTACTGCACAGCCCTGCTTTTAATTGGACTGCTGCGCTCCCGACAGCTTTCCACTGCATGGCGTTTTGACCTTGGACGCTCATTAGATTTCCCAGAGGGCCTTTCTTTAATTCTTTGAGACGTTCCGTTGTTCTCTGGCCTGATAACCAGTGGTGTAGTGCATTTACTTAAGAACCGTACTTAAGTACACTTTTGAGGTACTTTACTCGAGTACTTTACTTGAGTACTTTTCCAACATCAAATATTGTTGCTTATACTCCACTACATCTCAGATCCGAATATTGTTGCTTATACTCCACTACATCTCAGATCCGAATATTGTTGCTTATACTCCACTACATCTCAGATCCAAATATTGTTGCTTATACTCCACTACATCTCAGATCCGAATATTGTTGCTTATACTCCACTACATCTCAGATCCAAATATTGCTGCTTATACTCCACTACATCTCAGATCCGAATATTGTTGCTTATACTCCACTACATCTCAGATCCGAATATTGCTGCTTATACTCCACTACATCTCAGATCCGAATATTGTTGCTTATACTCCACTACATCTCAGATCCAAATATTGTTGCGACCATAGGTCGCAGTTACTATGGAAACCTGTATTTCCCGTCAGTCGTGTCGTGTCACGTCACGCCTCGTGACATGTCATGCCACATCACGCCTCATGACACACTCCATAAATGGCTGTCTCCATACAGTATGTCGATCTGACATCATCAACATGTCGATCTGACTTCTGTCACTCGTGCTTCTCAACTGTGCTCTGTTTTAAAAAAGGGGGAAAAATGAAAAAAGGTCCATGTATGGGCATTCCCAGATGATGCCCTAATACAATCCCTATGCCCATCTATATGGACATCCCTGATGTCATCAATATTAAGCCCATATGGGAATGTCAATATGGCCATATTGTGACAGTCTCATGATAACTAAATGATTGCCGCAACTCGAGTCACACTTGCAAATTAACCAAGTTGGTACAACACATGGATCTCCATGTGGAGCTGACTATCATCACCTGGATCTCCATATATGAAGATCACGACACTGACCTCATCAAACCCTGGATAGCCATACATGGTTTGACATATTAGATCTGCATATATGGAGCCGGCCAGCAACTCTACATCTGACCTCACCGACACCAGATTAATAGTTTAATTCCTGCTTCTCAATTGTGCCGTATTAAGAATATCTGTTGTTTCAGCGCCCTCGCCCTCAGGGCGTCTTACTGGTACTTTTACTCCACTACATTTATTTGACAGGTTTAGTTACTATAGTTACTTTGTACATTTGGATTATTATTTGAAAATACATTCTGCATAACGAGTACTTTTTACTTCGGTACTTTAAGTATATTTTACTCAAGCACATTTTGAATTCCTTTACTTGTAACAGAGTATTTCTACTTTGCAGTATTTCTACTTTGCAGTATTGCGACTTTTACTTAAGTAAAACATGCACGTACTTATTCCACCACTGCTGATAACCAATGTTATACTGTTGTCCTTGATGTTGCTAATGATGACCCATATGCAGCATTGTGGACTTGTTATTGGCCTGTATCAAGCGCCACCCCGACTGGCTTTGTTTGATGTTTTTTTATGTTAGGGTTTGATGTTTAATTGGTATCCTAGTATTCTTTGTAGCCCCCCTTCTTTTGTACATGACCGGTTTAACCCGCTGTTTGTCGACTAGGGACCACCTTGTTTACTCTGATCTCGCACCTGGTATGTCGCTCCAGATGAGAGCATCTGCTGCATGATCAAACGTATGTGTTTATTGTACTTTTCTTCCAATCCACTTTCATTTTTTCTTAACTTTTAAAGCCACTCTCTGTAAATAGTATAGTATTTGTCTCAGCTGCTTGAATGAAATGATCTAATCAAATCAACAGGGTGAGAAATACAGTAGCTCACTTTGTGTTAGCTTCTGTGCCTTTCCAAGGTATTTTTTGTCCTTCCTTCCTTCTTTCCACGTGACAAAATGACCATTCACCTGCACTTCATGCTTGAGAGTTTCTCTGACGAACCCAATTCAAGAGACGATTGACCAAGTCACACGTGTTATTGCGGTGAGACCGAGGCACCGGCCAGAGCAGAGCGACATAGGGATAATTACCAGCCCCTCCGTGCTCTCAACGGTGCACATTGTTAATTTACCTCCGGAGGTGTAGTCACTTCAATTAACACTTGGGAGTTTGCCGTGCAGAAAGTGTCTTTTTCCGTGGCAATACAATTCCCGCTCCTGGCGGCACGCTCCCCTGCATGCACGCACGCTCACAGTCTCGCATGCACATTCCCCTGCACGCACACGCACACACACACACACACACACTGCTCTAACTGTTTATAATGACACATCGATCTGTTCCACTTAATCCGCGGTGACACAGTAAATGAGGCAGACTGCCTGCCATGAGAACCAACACAGCAAGCCATGCACCGGTCCGCGGCGAGACCCCCGTCAGGTGCTGCTTTTGATCGGACCGCTCTCCCCCAACCCCGCCTGCACCTCCCAATCTGCCCGCAATACGTCCCCTCTGCAGGGGGGAGGGAGGGGAGGGGGAGTGGCGTGTTTGCAGATAGCAGAAGGGATGGGGGGAGGTTTATGGTGATCCAGACATCCTACAGTGCATCGCTGGTTCTCATCATTGTGGGGTCCTTGGGTTGCAGGGGTATCAGGGGGGGGGGGGGGCACAGCTTAATTATTCATGAGTTAAGAATGACCCTTAATGGGTATGTATAACTCTGAGAGTTATAAAAATTAACATTTAACTTTATAACTTTTAATTCAAGGATTGATGTTGTGGGAGGGGGGGGGGGGGTCCTTGAAACGGAAAAGTGTTAAGAGCCAGTGCCCTACAACGCGTCTCAGCGGTAACAAACACACGTTAGCCCCCTATAGCTGCACGCTCAGGCAAACTGACGGACCACGATGGAATGACTCAACTGCTCAGTGTCAAGAATACCAAACTAACACTGCTTGAGTGAAAAGCATCTCTCTCTCTCTCTCTCCCTCCTTCCTTCACACGCGGGCGGTGCAATCATTAAAAACAAAGTCTCTCATTTCAGAGCACAACCATTTAAAAAGTGAAAGTCAAGGCAATCTGTTACCTGTGTTGGCAATCCACATCCAACCCCGGCTCCCGATCACTCATCCCGCGTCTGCGTGTTCCTCCGCTGTACCCTCTCCGGCTGTTTTCCCCCCTTCTTTTTTTATCTTCCTCCTCCTCGCTCCTTCTCTCTCTCTCTCTCTCTCTCACTTGTTTGAATCTATTCCGGCAGCAACAGTGGAGCCCGTGGCGGTGGTGGCAGCCTCTCCGGCACTTTGGCAGAAGGTCACATTATCTCTCACCGGTTGCAGGGGAAGGAGAGCGGAGGTGAGGGTGGAGGAGGAGGAGGGGTGGAGGAGAGCGAAAGTGTACCGATAGAGTGATAGATAGAAGGGGGTAGCGAAGACAGCCAGGTGCCAGGGGAGAACCAAAAGAGGCACAAATATAGAGAGCAGTTGTCCACCGCGGCCGACTGGCTGTCGGTCTCCCTGACAGGCGGAATATAGGGTGAAAAATGCCCCCGTCCTGTCTGGAGTCAGGATCGAGCCAGAGCGCTAGGAGTAGTTCCCTATGTCTGTGAAGTACGCTACATGTATGTCTGCACTTCGAAGAGTGCGAGTCTCATAAACGCACACCGAAAAAAAGCCTTCAAGAGACCTCCGGCGCGACATCCGAACCTTGCTCTCTCCCTCGGGCCAGAGAACAGCGCGTCAGTGTGGCCTCCCCACGAAGCTCCTGAATAAACTTTGACCATTTCAGAAATCGACGGGAAACGAGTGACCTTGACGTGCAGCGACTCCTGGAATAACTCCTCTCTCACGGGCCGTTCCGGTCTCGCCCCGGCGAAAGTACTCCATCGTTTGACAACGTGGCCCCGCGCGTGTCATCCCCCGTGCTCTCCTCTGCGGCGAGCACCTCCGTCGTCGCCCCTCCATCAAACGGAGAACTTCCCAGATGCCCGGCGTTTCGAGGCGGCCACAGAGGAGCCCCCGGTGACAGATGGCCAGGCTGCTGACATGCAGGCTGTTGCACGGACCTGCCCCCACCTCCACGTCGTCACCCCGGCACCAGGCACCTTTGTCGATGGTCCCCCCCGCCCCTCCCTCGTCTTATAGGAGTTGAGCGTGCACTTGTTGTCCCGCAGGCAGCTGTGGAGGTGATTAGACTGCTGTGCCCCCCACCCCCCATGCAGCGGCCCGCTGTGGCAGTGCCCTGCGGTCTGGCTTCACTCTATCCGGCTGTAATCCTGACTCCTACACTCCATGTCACAGGACGGGCTTCTGAGCCCGGATCACTACGGAGTAAGGATTTATCCTGCGTCTCTCACCCCCCCCCCCCCTTCCTCTCTCTCTCTCTCTCTCTCTCTCTAGCTCGCACTCCCCCCCTCCCTTTGGTTTTTTCCCCTTGCTCTGCTGTTGCAAGTCACTCACACCACGTAGCGTCTCTCTCTCTCTCTCTCTCTCTCTCTCTCTCTCTCTCACAGAGGCGTCACAGCATGCGTCTCCGGTGTCCCTCTATACACCTATACGTTCATTATTTGATTTGTGGCTCCTCCTCCTCCCGCCTGGTCACTCCCTCTCACATCAACAGGTACAGTATGTGTGCGCCCTTGAAGCTTGCACAGTCTCCTTGTCCATGTGTTTTTATTTCATCTGTCGGCCTGTCTGTCTGTCTGTCTGTCTGTCAGATTAAAAAAACAATACAGACACAAATCAAAAGCAGATTAAACCTAGAACACTAAACCTGGGTGATTTTCACCCGGACAATGAATTATGTGATTTTCATAATGTTGCTGATGTCTGAGGTGGGTGGGTCCTTGGCTCAGTGACATTCACGCAGGTTTAGTGATAGAGGTTAAAACAATAAATAACTAGAAAAAGTGCCCCTCGGGGCACAGGTCTCCACCAAGCCAGGTCAGGTTGTGGCCTCCTGGTGGCGCTATAATAGGCCAATGTGAAAAGGGTGGCATTTCTTCTTGTGCCTTGGATGGCTTGGCTTGGATGATTTGAGGCATTTTGTTCCAAAAATGTGTTTTGCAAAAATCAACCTGTTGGTGGCGCTATAACAGGCCAATGTGAAAAGGGTGGGATATATTCCTCAGCCTAGTAAGAAAATGTGTGAAAGATTTCATGTAAACGCAAACTGTGAAAGCCAATTATAGCCAATTAGGATGGAATATGAAATATCGGACAGATCCGACTTGAGCACATGACCATAGAGATACTGTGTAACGATTTGTGAGATTTTTGGACAGAATCTGGAGGAGTAATATCAAAAAATGTGTTTTACAAAAGTCGGCCTCCTGGTGGCGCTATAAAAGGCAGATGCGGAAAATGCAGGTCAAAGGTTTGTCCTTGGCCTCTAGGGAGTGTGCATGCAACGTTTCACGCAGATCGGTGCAGTTTTAGGTAAAACATGTGAAAAGCTGCCTCATGGTGGCGCTATAACAGGCCGTTCTGGAAAATGTGGGGCGGAGGTTCATCGTTGGCATCCAGGGAGTGTGTGTGCAAAGTTTGGCATCGACTGGGTTAACGGTGCCGGAGATTAGCTGTTCACAGACGGACGGAAGGACGGACACACACACGGACGGAGTGCAAAACATACTCTCTCCCCATGCCTTCGGCCTGGTGGAGACAATAATTAAATAAAAATCCCATATACTCCCACAATGGGCAGTTGATGCAATTATCACTGGACCATTCTCACACATGTCCCAGGAATGGGTGGACCAGAGGAGACGTTACCAGCTCCATTATTAGTATCTTTTTCACAGATTTTGCTCCCAGCCCCCCTCCCAGTGTGTTTTTTGTAAAATGAATGTTGAAATATTAAAGATTAGTGCCTCAAATGTCAAATGCATTGGTGTACTTTAATATATTTTGATAATAAATATATTTTATGGAATGTATTATATCGGGTAGGCCTACATTATACCCGGGTTTAGTGATGTGAATTTTTGCCTTGGACATGTATACACATGTATATCACATATATCAAAACCACAGGATGCTAAAGATGTGTATACTGTAGGTGTATTTTGGTATTTTTAAGGGGGGCTGTATTCTTAGGGGGCTGGCCTCTCCTTCTGCAATATACTCCTTGTTGATTCAAGGCATGTGTACTGCCGTTCACTTCCTTGTTTGCGGCTCCGAAAGAATGGCTCGTATCTCCTAAGCTAGGGAACTCTGCATGGTTTGACCAGATGGGCAATGTTCTGTCTTCATTTCTGACTTCAGCATGCCTCTCGTTTGGAATATTAACGCTTCTAGAGAGACTTTAGCGTGACCAGCGCGAGGTAAGAATGGAAGATTATGCCTCCCGGTTTTGGGGGCGAACGGAAGGCGGGGCTTTTCAGAGTAAAATCTGCCATATCTGCTGGCACTCTATAGGGCCTATATTTTGAAAGATGCTGGCGCATCCGTTGTGTTAAAGACGGGGTGCAATGGCTTTTTGGAGCATTTTATTTTGAAGCTTCACTCTGAAACGGAAAGCTGTGTGAGAAAGTTCCCTTCATGGTATGGGACGTAGCTCCGATGCATGCACGTGCGCGACTGGGTGTTGAGTTTGTTTGTTTATAAGTCACAGAGAGACGGGCAGCAAATCTCGTGGCTTATTTCTAACCAATAATGTTTTCAGATACATATTTTAGCGTGATGATTAAGTTTACAACGAGTAATACACTGTCTGGATGTCATCTTGAATGAGATTAAAAATGGAGTAGTTCTGTAATCAAAACCAGCTGTGTTTGGATGGCGTGCAGCGATGGAAATCAAGATTCATTTTTATTCATGCAGAAGTCGACCCGTCATCACGCAGCACGTTTTTGCTCAAGGAAGTAATTCATATAGGATTTTTATGGACTTTTGATATAAAAATACACAAAGATGGAAATGTTCCCATTGTTTTGGCATAGATTGTTAGCTATGCCCATATGATGTCCACGGATATGCTCTAAAAGTGTGTTATTTATCTACGTCTTTAAAAAAGGTTTAGTGTTCTAGGATTAAAACAACAAAAACAGCAGCAACATCAATCAATTAATCAATCAATCTGTCCCACATTCATTTTTCTACAGGGGTTGCATGTGTATGTATTGTACACGTACAATATACAGTAGGTATTTGTGGTTAACACCTGCCTGGTGTTCTGTTGTTTACTTGCCAGACAACCATGCATTTCTCTCTCTCTCTCAACTGTAAGATGGCAGTGTACCCTGAAGATCCAGGTCAAAATACTGTTTGGACGAAAAGTTCAGATGAAAGATTCAAAGAGAGAAATCCATTCTCAGCCTGTCGTGCAAGCAATCATGTTGTGCGTCACCGTCAACAGTAGCCGATCTACAAGCTCACGAGTCACACAACCCATTAGAGATGTGACGCATGAACTTATAGATCTACTGTTTTCGGTGAGCAACACCATCTCGTACGCTGGAGCCTAAATGTAGCGTCTTGAGTGTGTCAACACTTAAATCAACTGCTTGTTAGCAACATGCTCACTGTACAAGGGGCTTTCTCAAACCTTTTCACTTCTTGTGAGCTTGCACATCGGCTATTTCCGGCAAAGAGGTTAGAAGGCAAAAAAGAACAAGAGCCACAGTTTACAAATTATTGAGGGTTTGACACGAATCCAACGTATTAATAGAAAATGTGTAAACAAACAAACAAAATAATTGTTATAAATGTATTCACACCATTAACACGTCTACAGTAGCCTATGAACTATCTATAAAAACTATGAAAATGTTTAATCTGCACCACAATTTCATGCAATATCAACTAACGAGTCCTTGACCTGACGAACGTTGCTAGGCGAGTTCTCAAATTATATAGTTTCAGTACCAACCCGACTACACCATTTGCCTTAGGGAGCATAACAGATTAAGATACAGAGTAATTAGTGCCTCCTGAGAAGATTTATTTGAAACGGTCTTGATGTAACAGCAAAGCAGGCTATGTGCAATTCTTTATGTAATTTGTTTTAACAACACACGCACGCACGGACAAACACGGTATAGTTCCACTTTCTCTCACATATGCCTGTAGTTCCTCTGTGTATAGCCCCATTTGGGAAACACTTCTCTACCATCACATCATTGTAAAAATAAATCATGTTTTATTCATTAAAATACATCCTTGATTTCACCTTCGATGGAGTGTGACTCACTTCCTTGCGTCATTCCTGCACTGTGTAGGCCTACTTGTGTTCTCTATATGAACTCTGTTGTCATCCCTGCACCGTTTAGGCCTACTTGTGTTCTCTATGAACACTTTGCCCTATAGTGTGGGTAGTGTTTGCTGAAAATATAAGGCACATGTAGGAAGAACAGCCACAAGTCAGACAGAGACCTTGGATGCAGAGAAGTCGGTTCTTTATTCACCTTTTCACAGACCATCAAAACTGAACGAAGGTATTTACACAGCAAGCTGGGCAGATTGGCCTATAGGTCCTCACACCTCTGCAGTCCTGCTTCGACGGCCTGGCAGTGGGAAGTCTCCCTACTTATATAGGCTAAGCCCCTCCTACGGACCATACCAACCCTAAATTGATTCCACAATTACCCCAGTTACTTCTCAATGTCCAGAGACATCACATTTCACGTACACATTTAAAGTGTTACAAAATATTCAACCCATTATCTACAAGTACATAATATACACAATGATAAATACTCTTAACAAACCCTCACACTGTTGGCATGTTCCCCATACCCCACAGCTGGTAGTTGCTCCCTACAATGGAGTCAACCAATTATCAATCAACTCGAATCAAGCATCAAACAATATAAAGTCCAACAAATGTAACTCTTTGCATCATAAACAATAATTCAGAGTTCAATTCAGTGTCAGTGGCACGGTGAACTGCCACATTACCTCCCCCCTCTCCTGGCGCAGCCATGGTGGTAAACACCACCTTGCAGAGTACCTGAGTAAACAGATGGCCTAGTTTTTTAAAGAGCAGTCTGATGCCTTGGCCAGGCTGCTGTGGTACTGGTGCTGCTGTCTGATGCCACTGTGAAGAGTGGGTCCAGATAGGACACATAGACAAGGTTGCGGTGTGCAGAGTGTTCTTGGGGAGGCTGCGCTCCCCCTGCTTGGACTGAAGGTGGGCCCTGGTGTAGGTGGCTGACTGGCTGCCCTTATGCGTTGCATGTCCCCCACCCTAGTAGTCCTTCTTGGTCCCTCTTTGCACTCCAATTGTCGCAGCAGATCAACCATCTCCTGCTGGGTGGTACTGCACGGCGAGGCTGGGACGACTCTTCACACCTGGCATCAGACAGCAGCACCAGTACCACAGCAGCCTGGCCAAGGCATCAGACTGCTCTTTAAAAAACTAGGCCATCTGTTTACTCAGGTAATCTGCAAGGTGGTGTTTACCACCATGGCTGCGCCATAAATTATTGTTTATGTTGCAAAGAGTTACATTTGTTGGACTTTATATATATATTGTTTGATGCTTGATTCAAGTTGATTGATAACTGGTTGACTCCATTGTAGGGAGCAACTACCAGCTGTGGGGTGTGGGGAACATGCCAACAGTGTGAGGGTTTGTTAAGAGTATTTAGTTGTCATCCCTGCACTGTGTAGGCCTACCTTTCTATGAACTCAAGTGCATGTTAATTAACCCAGACCTGAGGCTGATGTATTTGGCCGCGGACCTCCCATCTGAAAATGTTTTGTGCCAGGGATTCCAAAGATCAGATTTGTGTAAAACACTTTTCAGAGAAACTATATAGCTAAAATCTAAAATGACACAGATTCTTTCCCAGTTTAAATGGGTTAAAGAAGCTATTTGCTATGATATGATGATTACAGGCGTGCTGAGATTTTGACTCGCCCTTCGATGGGCCTTGTGCACAGAAAGTTTGAAAACCACCGTTTTACCAGAGAAAGTGTGTGAGCAGCAGGTCAATACGGCCATTCTGAGATACGTCTACAGTTCTTTAGCAGAAAGTGGGACAAGTTATAATGGAAAGATACCAGTTCTGTCCCTTGTGTAGAAAGTTGTCCTGGAGAAACCTTTTGGCTGATAGACAGGACTCATAGAATAGAATAGAATTACTGTAGATATTATATCCTTGGTGAGGAGATTATTTTCCTTTTTTTCCTCCACAGCCATAACTGACAAAGCATACAACAGATACTGTAAACACAACCAAATACACACACACACACACACACACACACACACACACACACACACACACACACACACACACACACACACACACACACACACACACACACACAGACACAGACACAGACAAACACACACACACACACACACACATATACATACATACACATATAATATATGTGTATATAATATGTGTGTGTATTAGAGACTGACACGGGAGTGGATTTTCACTCCTGTCCTGTCCCACTCCCACAGAAAAAATCCTGTCCTGTCCCAATCCTGGGCCAGAGTTTAAAAAAAAATCCTGTCCTGTCCCACTCCTGTAGAATGACTCCTGATCCCATCCCGCTCCCACTCGAAATTACTCCCGCTCCCATCCCGCTCCTGTTTTTTTTTTTTTTTTTTTTGTATGTTAGTCATTAGGAAAGGCAATTGATTGATCGATCCATCTATCCATCTATCCATATATCTATCTATAGGCCTATCTATCTATCACTTCTGGCTTCTCAAGACAGATAGCCTACCAATAAAATTAAAATAAATAAAGTGGGCAATGTTGGATTTAACTTTGACTACCAAATACAGTTCTGACACTTCATTTAAGTCCTATACGGTTTTTCCCTGAACAGAACTTAAAGCTTAACAGTTAACAAAGTGCTTTGTCAATTAGGATAAAAAAAAAACCTCAGTGTCAATTTAACTCTATATGATTAATTATTCAGTGTACAAGTCTATGTGTATGGCAGTGGTCCCCAGGGGTCCTTGAGAGAGTTCCAGGGGGTCCCCAGCTAATTAATAGTTTGGAACCAAATGGACCATTATGGGTCTGTAACAAATTATGTTATGGGAGTGTACAAATGGAACCAAATGTTGTTCCATTTGTACACTCAGAGTTAAATTAACATTGATTTTACAATATAAATTGGGGGTCCCAGCGATAAAAATGCCATTCAATGGGGGTCCATAGACTAATGCATGTCAAACTGGGGGTCCTTGAAAATAAAATGGTTGAGAATCACAGCTAGAACCGTAATACAAATCTTCTCTTATGCCCCTGGCATCTTTTCAAATGGGGGTCTGCGGGCTAATAAATGTCAATTTAGGGGTCCTTGACATGAAAATGTTTGGGAACCACTGGTGTATGCGACTCGGTTGGGAGAAAGAAAGGAGACGATGTATTGTAGAACATTCGCTCAGAACAGAACAGCTGTTCAGAGAGCTGTAGCAGCGTTAGCATGTAGCTAACATAGCATCACAATTGAAAGTTGCAACGTTGCCACTGCCAGGGGAAACAAATGCATCAGGATGATCTGGCTATAAATAATCGATTAAATCACGGCACCGGCGCGATGCAGAATCATACACGGCCGCATTACGATGTCTTCATATAAAACTTTATAAGACGTCCAGCCCGACTGGTTTGCAATTGGAGGAGGTGTTTGACTGTTTGTGTTGTGGAAGCACTAGCACTGCTGGATTATGGGTAATGTAGTTGGCTCACAGAAAGATGACTACATCGATGTCAATCCCGCTCCTGCACGCTCCTGTTGATTTTCATTCCCGTCCCGTCACGATCACGGGATTAATACAAATATTAATCCCATCCCGCGGGAATCCCGCGGGAATCCCGTGACCCGCGGGAGTCCCGACAAAATGTCAGTCTCTAGTGTGTATGTGTATATATATATATATATATATATATACATACACCGGTATATATATTAATCTTTAATATCTTTTAATCTTTTATTTGGATCTGCTACTTTCACTAGTTTGGGTCCCAGGCAAACTTCTAATTTCACTTTTGGGTTCCACAATTTTTATTTTATCTTATATATTATTTTAAATGTATTAAACAAATGATATGGAGATATGTGAATCGCTTCCGGCCGCTTCTTGCCTTCTGGCGTGTGAAAACGTGCTTGTCCGCCTGTCCGGTCACATGATATCAACACTACTGTGCAGTGTTTCCACTATGCATTATTGTGTGGCGGACCATGACCCCCCGGTCCCCACCACAGTAATACATTTGTGTCACCTGAGTGAGGGGTATATGTTGCGAGATCCGAAACCCCGATGACATTGGGATACATCACTGAGGATACGTCCCAGGTGCATCCATGCGAATGATGCAATGTTTTTTTTGTTCTAGTTATTCTATCTATAGTGACTCATAGGAATAGATTATGTGACAACCGGGAATAGTCTGGTGACCACGAGAGAGACGGGTGACAGCCGGAATGTAGACGGCACCCGTGAGCAGAATGGGTTGGCGCCCCAGCCTGTGTCCTCCGTGAGGAGGAAGCCCAAAAACCCCACGGTGAGGCCTTTAGGATGAAGTGTCTGGTGCTGGGAATATGGTGCAACGCACAGGTCCTGGACCTGGTGAGAGCAGGAGTGGACCTGGTGAGATGTACTGTAAGAGGGGCCCGGACAGGAGTCAACCCAAAGAGCCTAGTCCCTCCACACGCTAGATTGTGCTACCTCCCAGTCCCGGCAGAGTAGTTCCGGAGCAACGGATTGTGTGGCCCTTTCCTGGGACTGATTGAGGGTAGCTACTGGGACGTAAGTCGGGACTTGATCACCCCGGCTGGGTCACCTGAGTGAGGGGTATGAGAGACCCGAAACCCCGATGACCTTTGGATACATCACTGAGGATACGTCCCAGGTGAATCCATGCAATGTTTTTTATGTTCTATAGTTGCCAATGAATTATATTATCGTTTTTTATCTGCAAATAATTGCGGGTGTTTTTTGTAACCTATCGTGGCTGTTTTTCCACTTAAACCATGTTTTAAAGCCCTAGCAGTGGCTAAGCTATAGCTTAGTGTGTGTAAACACTTTCGCTTCCCTTACAATCTGCGCGTTCATGTGAGGTAAACAAAGATGACGGCACCATGTAGTCTTTTGGTTATAGCTTTTAGGTCGCTGGGCGTGGAATTAAAACGGAAGCGGAAACGCTGAGTGCCGGATATTAGGTGGACAGTACACCGGATCCAAGCACTAAGGAGCAAGGTTCTCTGTTACAACTCACACCTTCAACGGCAGATACAACACAACATACAAACTCTTACTGTAGATTCACATCAGCATTCAATTTCAGAGCCACAAACAGTCACAGAACATGTTTCATTGCCACCAAAATGACAGTAATGGTATACAACAACTTGAATCAGTGTGCACTATGTGCACATCATACAACACAAGCAGCAGAAACAAATATGATTGTTTTTCTTATTTTTGAGTGGTGTAAACCACTCCTACAACTGGCTTTTGTGTGCAGAAAAAAATGAGCATGGTTGCTATGTTCAAAATAATTTCTGACGTAATTAAATCACACCCGGGTGAACTGGATGACCGTAGCAACCATGGTCATTTTCTCTGCACAGAAAAAGCCAGTTGTGAAATCACATCCGGGTGTGATTTCATTACGTCAGATCAGAGCTGATCAGGCTACATAATACCTTACCTTATTTCATTACGTCAGACATTACGTCAGACCACAGCTGATCATGCTATATAAAACCTTACACCACTCAGTTCACACGGGTGTGATTTTTTTAATACATCCTACCTTGAGCCGTCACGTCAGTGTTTTCATCAGTTGTGTAAGTGATGCCAGGGTCAAACTGTGGAACCCATGGAGATGGACCCCCTGACTCTCTCTCTCTACTGTAGTTCATGATGAGCCCTTCAGCGCCGTCTCTAGTCATCTCCATCCTCCATACATCTGGCTAGTACTTTCCTGCCAGTAGCAAAGGCACCGACCAGCCTCATTCTCCTGGCTGCCATCTTCTCACTCAGCCTTGGATGTTTAGTAGGGCCTACTGCACATAGCATTCTGTGTAGTGCAGTGGTCGGGGATTTAACGCAGGCTCTAGGGTGCAGCAGCATTCACAGCATGTCACACTCACAGCAGAATGGACTCAGGGGGGCTGAGAAGAAGCTGAGCTTTGGGGGTCTGGGGTCATCACCCTGGCTGGTGTACCTGTGGAGCAGGTTGAGAGAGACACCATAAATGTTGAGTATATAAGTAAGTAAGGTAGAAAGAAAGAAAGAAAGAAAGTAAGGTAGAAAGAAAGAAAGAAAGAAAGAGAATAAAGAAAGAAAGAAAGAAAGAAAGCTGACCAAGAGCCACATACTGTAGTACACTGTACAACTCACTAGCATCGTAGACAAACATATAGTAAAGGAAATCTATGGAAAATACAGGATCAACCTCTAACATAAAAACACTCATTGGGCTAAATTTGGCCATATCAACTTGCCCAAATGTGCTGACATCATCACAGTTTGGCAAGTTGCTATGGCCAAATTTAGCCCAATGAGTGTTTTTATGCAAAACGAATGCTTGAAATGGATTCAGCATCATGAAAACCCCCTAGTTTGATATGTCACATGCTACTTAAAGCATAAGGACATTTAGAAAATATTGCCTTATAATAGGATGTCAATGGTGGCCATACTGTACAGGCCATTTTCAACACTTTCCCCTCAGACAATTCCAGGCAACTTTTTTTCTGTTATTCAGGATATATTGAAGATGCAAAATCAGTTGAGTTTGGTTTTTTTGCAATTAGTTAGAGGTCAAATTACATTATTACTGGACTAATACCCAGCCTGTATCCGTATAGCCTACTGCATCCTTCCAGTTACAAATAAATTACATAGTAGAAACAGTACGATATAGCCATCCTGTGAAATCACAGCCTATAGTACAGTAGGTGTATATGTCTAATAATGTTAGTTTTTTATCAGATCTTGGAATCTTGGATACATAATAAATAAAGGAAGGAAGCTGTGGGGACTACATTGATTGATTGATTGATTGAAGTATTTATTAACAGTTTGCAGAATTACAGTACATTTCAAGCACAACTCAATACAAAAACTGTTAACTGTGGACGACACCATAAAGCATTACACTTGTTTACAATAGGGCCCACTGTTTTCAATTCATCAAAACATTTAGAGACAAATATACATACTATAGTAATAATAATAATAATAATAATAATAATAATAATACAACTTTATTTGTATAGCACCTTTCATGACATGAAATGCAGCTCAAAGTGCTTTACACAAAAAAAGAAAAGAAAGGCAGGGCATAAACAATACAGTGAGGACATGAATAACATTTTTTAAAAAGACAAATAAATCAATTAAAAGCAAGGGTGTAGAAGTGGGTCTTGAGCTGAGCTTTAAAAATGTCTACAGAGGTATGCCGCCTTGAAATAAATTGAGAGAAAACAATGTAGATGCGCAATTTAGGTTGTAACACTTAATTCAATATAACTTTCAATTAAACCAACATTGGTAAACAGCATTGAAGTTCCATAGGCCTACAAGGATTTAGTGTTGTAGGCCTACGTTCGGAGCATTTCATTTCAGCCTCGATCCCTCTCACACACGCACACAAGCACGCACGCACACGCGCGCGCGCACACACACACACACACACACACACACACACACACGTTAAAGCATAGGTAGCTAACTCACCTGCACTGCAGAATAAAAACAAAGCGACCAGTTTGTTTATATGAAGATAAATTAACTTCCCTTAAACTGTCTCACACGTTGTGACTGAGCGGTTTTCACTTCCTATAACAACCCAGACTACTCAATCAACTCCATGAGGTATATAAAGTTAGTTACATTATAAGTTGTTAATTATTTCACTCTTTATGTCTGTCTGAGAGTCTGTCTGTCTGTGAGCAGCTGTGTGTCGAGTCGACTGTCGAGGCAGGAGGGGGCGTGGCTACAGGGGATTAAAGAAGCGCGCTTGAAGCCTGCCCAGGGAGTGTCTATCAATTAACTGTGGGCAGTGGTTAGTTTTCAATTTCAACTCTTTCCATGTCCATTATTTATTCTGCATGCATTTAAGCCACGGACCACTATGTGATAGTCTCTCAGACGCAAAACTTGTCTTAGAATATTTTGTTGTCTTGAATAAGATTGGTTGACATGTTGTCCACAATTCATGCTGTTGAATACCAAACAACTCGCCCCTTTACCAACTCGCCCCCGCGAAAAGTGTTAATTTAGTTAACAGTTAATTTAGTATCTCCCTCCCCCCTCTCCTGCTGAAATCTGAAATGATCTTGTATACAGATTTATTTGATTGTATAGTAGTCGATCTCGTGAGACAGAGACAGTGACTGCTTTCTTTCAGTGCTCATGTGTAAACAATCAACTTCAGTTGTATTAAACACATTTCTTCCATGTAGCCTATGTTTTGTAATTGTGCTAGTATTATGTCCATGGATATAGAGGGTATGCACATGCATAAAGTGAATGGCAAATCAAGTGGCAAAGTGAGTGACAAAGTGAGTTTAATGTTGTTTATCGTCGTTTAATGCAATCAAATACAACTTTTCTGTTCGGATGAATGGGCTGTCAAGGCCAGAAAGTCATTTTTTGCCACTCCACTCAGTAGGCATACCTTCCGGGTTTGATGATGATCACTCCCACCGCTGGCACCATGCCATGCCATCCATATGAGAGATAACAGGCAATCATCGATCAAAATAACAATTATTCTACATTATCTAATTGTGTAGACTTCTTGTAGACTAAATTAACAATAATTTAACTGTTGAGAGCGTAAAATGAAACCAAATGGTCCTGTAAAGAGTCCATTTGGTTTCAATGTACGTTTTCAACCGATCTATAAGGGTCCATTTGGTTACCAACTCTCCATCATTTAATTTTAACTGGGGACCACCTGGAACCCCTTCAAGGACCACATGGTGTTCCCCAGACCACTGGTTAAGAACAAATGAAATAGGCTATATTTCTGTTTCTATTATGTGTGTATATAGTATACACACACATTTATTCATATTAAAGGCCTGGGCCGGCCGAGCTGTCCATGCACCTAGGTTGTGGGTTCGAGTCCCGGTGCCGACGACCTTTGCTGCGTGTCTTCCCCCAATCCCCCTTATCTCTCTCCCACTTTCCTCAAACTAACGTAAATCTATCAATAAAGGAAAATAGCCCAAAAACTATTAAAGGTATATTCAGTGATTTCACTTCATTCAAATATCACTTATCTTTTCTTTTTTTTTTATAATCCTCCCTACCATAGAGTGTGCTGACCATATAAGGAGTTCCTCCCTGACCCCAGTGAGCCCCTGGGGTCAAAAAACCCTAGTTTCAGTTTTGGTGGCGGGTGGCAAAGCCTTCATCCAATCAGGATGAGAGGGACTTTTCTCCAATCATGATCGAGTGGGGGCACATGCTGTTGGCCTGTTGCACTTCCCCCCACTGTAGAGTGTGTGCATGTGCACATTTTGTTACCGGGGCGGACTGGGTGGTTTTCCAAATTACCAAAATCACTGAATGCTCCTTTAAGAAAAAGATTAATAAAAGTGTTTTATATCTCTATTGTGTCATGCTCTCTAGTACCATGAAAAACTTTTATTATTTTCTCTCTGTTCAAGCCATTGCTTAGACCAGCTCTGACCTCACCTATAAAGTCTATATATTAGTAGGTCCTATCGCAGAGCAGCAACAGCCATCCAAATTCAACACAATACTCACGTTTAACATGGTACTGTAGATGATGAAATAATGAATAATCATGGACAGATTGCATCGGGCAGGGAGTGCCTGGCGGCTCCACTCAAATTTCCTTGCTGACGGAGGCACCAGAAACATACATTTTCGTGATCAGAAGATGAACCAACGTAGACATGAAAGTGGATAATAAAAGTTCAGATAACTCATGAATAGATTGAACAAATATTTATTAGAGAATGAGAATACAAGTGTGCATATAATGTTTTTATGTGGGCGTTCGGCTCTGCTACATTTCTCCCTGCTCAGCATAATTATACAATCATCATTAAACATTAAGAGCAGGGAGATAGATATACAATAATAACCCCCCAATGGGGAACAGAAATAGCAGAAATGCAGTCTTAGGTGAGCTTAAATACCCCGCCAAATTGGTCAGCTGATTGCCACGTCAGTGTATGACAGGTGGGTCTTGCATAACACTGTATACGCCCACATAGTAATGCAGCGTAATAACCCCTCTGGTATACCTGACTGAACTAACTCCGCAAGCTAGCTATCATAAATTAAGAAGAGCTTCTGATTAAATAATAACTATACTGGGTCCATTAATTGGGACAAAGTTTTAGTTTTTATTTAGTTTTTCTTCCAATTCCTGAAAGGTGATGTTTTTGGTACATAGCCTACAAGGTTTTAACCCAAAAGCGACGGTAGGCTATATCTGGACTATTATATGCGGAGGACAAGCTAGGCTAGCTTCCCATGCTGACACCAGAGACAGCAGCTCAGCTGCAGCTATCCACGGGGCAGTCTGTTATCTGCAGCCGGCCCGGGGTGGACTGGGATCCAGTGATGGACGGTCAAATGGCTGGCTGGCCACCGTGGCCGACTGTGCATTTGTTATGTTCTTTCACACAAACTGTAATGAGAAATACACATTGTTTTATTAATATTATTATTTCAAGGATTCCAGTTTGGTATATGTGACGATGGTATGTCAGCATGATGTATAAATACGAGTACACCCACTGGACATGACGATATGTTACAGTGCCTCCAACAATCCAACCCTTGATGCTGAGTGCCAAGCAAGGTCTCTACAGTGTACGTACAATCGTACATCTTCAGAATTACAAATCTGTGAACTGGTTAACAACTCCCCTGGGGGTCTCCGGACCCCGATTTGAGAACTTTGTTGTATTCAAACCATTTTAAATCCAGAATAGTCCAGTACAGTGAACACTATTTAGTCATACATAAAACGCCCCACAGACTATTATTTTGAACATCATTTTTTTCCAACTGGAGAGCAGAATTCGATCGGCGACAATCTCTTGTTAAAGGACAGCTGTAAACTCAACAGCATGGCACAAAAACCCATCAATCATCAATCTTTTTTTCTTTCTTTTTTCACTCCTCAAAATGAATCTCTCCAAAGATTGTTTTTTCACCCGCTGAGCACATCAGGGGAGATTTTAAAGCCCTGACAGAGCAGCAGTGAGAGAAATGTCTCCGCTGCGACATATTGTCGCTGTCAGGTGGAGACCTTGTAGGCCTATGTCCAAAACAGCTACTTTGTCAGACAATGGGGAACAACCTGTGATTACTTTGAATCCAATGCATATTATTATGTAGTCACAAAAGCTCTTGAGGCCTGATGCCGATTCTACAAATGCCCTCTAAATGAGTAGTTCTCACACTGCATGTCAGCCACTCCAAGGAACATTAAAGGACCACTTCACCACTTTTCAACCTATCTTCATATAATAGGTCCTCACTAATAATGAAATGGCGCCATTTTTTTCTACTCCGTCTGTGTCTCATAGGAGGGCTGTGTGTGGGCAATTCATAAACCGTCCTCCAGTGACATAATCGATGGGGAATACAAGCTAATAGAAACTGCAGGCTTTCTAGTCCTGAAAAGTTGCAATGCGAAAATGGAAGCCATCGTTCTCACGATAATGAAAATCTAAACATTTTTGTAAAAAAATCTTGTTTAAAAAATAATCTCCCTAATGATGATGTCACTGGAGGACGGTTTCTAAACTGCCCACAGCCCTCCTATGAGACACAGCCTGAGTAGAAAAAGATTGTGCCATTTTATGATGATTATTAGTGAGGACCTATTATATGAAGATAGGTTGAAAAGTGGAGAAGTGGTCCTTTAATGTCCGTCCCTGCCTGTATGTATGTATGTATGTATGTATGTATGTATGTATGTATGTATGTATGTATGTATGTATGTATGTATGCATGCATGCATGCATGTATGCATGCATGTATGTATGTATGTATGTATGTATGTATGTATGTATGTATGTATGTTTAGGGTACCAACAGGGGGCGCTGTTGCACCACTCACTTCAGACAGGTCTGATTTTATTTTTGTTATATATATAGCCAACGCAAAAATGTAAAATGACAGAGATGCTTTCCCGGTTTTAATCATCTTTTTTAATATTTACAAAACCAAAGACACATTTAACCAATTTGACTTAAAATGTTGTTCAATAATAGCAGATACGTAAGCTCACAATCACAACATGTCACATCGCGACATATTTGTCTCCACCAGGCCGAAGGCATGGGGAGAGAGTATGTTTTGCACTCCGTCCGTGTGTGTTGCATGCACACTCCCTAGAGGCCAAGGACAAACCTTTGACCTGCATTTTCCGCATCTGCCTTTTATAGCGCCACCAGGAGGCCGACTTTTGTACAACACATTTTTTGATATTACTCCTCCAGATTCTGTCCAAAAATCTCACAAATCGTTACACAGTATCTCTATGGTCATGTGCTCAAGTCGGATCTGTCCGATATTTCATATTCCATCCTAATTGGCTATAATTGGCTTTCACAGTTTGCAAGATTGCCCCAAATCATGAACGCAGTATGCAATTTACGTGAAATCTTTCACACATTTTCTTACTAGGCTGAGGAATATATCACACCCTTTTCACATTGGCCTGTTATAGCGCCACCAACAGGTGGATTTTTTCAAAAAACTGTTTTGGAACAAAATGCCTCAAATCATCCAATTGCCATCAAAGGCGTATGAAGAAATGGCACCCTTTTCACATTGGCCTATTATAGCGCCACCAGGAGGCCACAACCTGACCTGCCCTGGTGGAGACCTATGCCCCTGATAGTTAAATCATGAAAATGTCTTTGAATAATATTGTTTCTCTTTTTTTTCATCAGAAAACTGTTAGGATTTAGAAGACATTTTGTAGAATATGGTCTCAGGTCTTAATGGGTTAAATTTGATTATTAACCCCTTTAAGCCCCTATATACTTAGGAAAAAATAGCTGATCTACAAGCTCACAGAGCAGGCTGAGAAGAAAAACTATACAATAATGAAGCAACGATTCTGATCTGATGACACGAGAGACAAAACAACAGTGTGACCTAGTTGAGCTCATACAACAACTCAGCAGTGGATCCAGATCCAGAAAGATAAAATCCAACATGGAGGTTGTGTGTGAACGTGGTGTGGACTGTGTGAAGGACAGTCATGGTGTCGTCAGACACACCGTAGAAGGACAGAGTACCTGCGCTGTGGTCCAGGTACACTCCTACTCTGGAGGACACACGGCCTGGGATGGGAGTTACAATGCATCTGTGTCTGAAAGTATAACCTTGTTCTGTACACTTTAAAGACCATGATTTATCATTGTATCCAAATACACATTCAACACCAGACCCTGTTCTGCTGATATCTTTATGTGAGACTGCTATATCACAGCGTCCACTACTCTCTACCTCAGAGTACCAGCATCCACTCAGAGCCTCTCTACTCAGAACCTGCTCCCAGTAAGTGAATCTCTCTGGGTGATCAGGATGTGATTGACGTGTGTTCATCCGTGTTACTTTTCTGTTCCCTTCAGACAGAGACAGGATGTGATTGGCTGTGTTTGGATCCAGTGTGATCGGACGTGAATACTGTAAGAACTCAGGTCTGGTCTTGGGTGTTGACAGTGAAACCAGTGGCGGATTTACCAATCTGGGGGCTCCCAGCAAAGCTGAGGCGGGGGGGGCGGAGGGTGGGCCGCGGGCGGGCGGCGGGCGGGCGGTGGGGCCCCCCCGCCTCGGGGCTCTGCGCAACTGCGTGGTCTGCGTTGTGCAATAAACTGTCCCTGAGTGAAACATCCACTCTGTTCACTGCCTCTGAGATGTTTGTCCCTTCCTCTGTGAGAATGTCCTCCAGTCTGTCCCTCATCTTGGACACGGCCACAGTCACATCTTCAAAGTGTCTCAGAGGACGGTCATGGCTGCTGACGTGTGGGTGTGTAGATTCACTGGTGGTTGAGAGGGAGGAGGTGTAACGCTGTAGAAAACGGATGTGATCCTCTGTGAGTGAGAGCTGCTCCAGCTCAGCATGTCTCCTCCTCAGTTCAGTGACCTCCTGCTCCGCACGCCTCCTCAGTTCTTCAGCACGACTCACTTGACGTTCCTGCTGGTCTCGGATCAGCTGCCTCACCACAGATCGTCTTCTCTCCATGGAAGAGATGAGCTCAGTAAAGATGGTGTCGCTGTCCTCCACTGCTCTGTCGGCACGGTGCTTGATGGACTCCACCTCCTGGTGAAGCCCCTTCACGTCTTTCTCCTTCTCCTGGATTCTCTGCTGGATGTTCTGCTGACTCGTATCAAGCTCTTTCTGTCTCTCTGCCCGTTCTGCTGCGGCCGAGGTCGTATCGTGACCTTTGTGTTCTTCCACGGAGCACAGAGAGCAGATACACTGCTGATCGGTGCGACAGAAAAGCTTCCTCACCTCGTTGTGACGAGAGCAGATGTTCTCCTGAAGCTCTCCGGAGGCTTGGACCAGCTGGTGTCTCTTAAAGGCAGGAGACTGATAGTGAGGCTGGAGGTGAGTGTCACAGTAAGAGACCAGACACTGAAGACAAGTCTTCACAGCTTTCAGTCTCCTCCCAGTGCAGAAATCACAGGCCACATCTCCAGGTCCAGCGTAGCAGTGATCAGGAGGAGCAGCTTGGAGTCCTGTTGATAGATTGATACAGCATTTATTAATCAATATGATAAAAATATATATATTTCATTTTTCTATGTGCCTGTACCCTCAAATTAATACAAACAACTAAATTATTACTGTGTAGCCATCATAAAGCACAGAGCAACTGTGTCAAAAGTAATAAACACTATACTATAAAAAATGGTCAATCATTGACCAAATCCTCAGTGAGGATGCAGTGGAGAGACATGCAAAGCTGGACATTAACTAAGTACATTTACTAAAGTACTGTAACAATCCTAATTACTTTAGTTACTTTGTAGATTTTGATTATTATTACAAAACATACATTAATGTTGTATTCCTGAGACTGTCCTAGTTGCGTGGGCGTGTCCTGTCACAACTATTACATCATCTCCTAATCGCAATAATTTCAGATATAATCACAATTCTTTTTGCATAATCGTCAAAATGTCATACATTTTCAAACATTTTTTTTTTAAATAGCAGAAATAAATAGCAGATCTACAAGCTTACAACGCCCTATTTTGTACATTTTTTGGGAAAGGAAAAAGTATTAAAAGTGTTTAAATGTATCAGTGATTTCAGTGATTATTTAAGTTATTTGTCATAATATCTGCTCTGTGCAATTTGTGATTACGAAGTCTAAAAGGCAAACAGAAATACAAACTGCAATGTAAGTTCAATGAAAAAAACAACAATAACTAGAAAAAGTGCCCTTCTGGGCACAGGTCTCCACCAGGAGGATAGGACTGTGTGAGATGTTTGGCAAAATGTTTAGGAGTAATATAAATGTTTTTTTGTTTGTTTGTCTTTTGCAACAATTTTCTTCATTTTGTTAAGGAAATGCAGAGCCAGATCACTCATAGCATCTCTGAGGATAGAATTCTGGATGAGCAGGACATCTCATGTGTACCGATTTGCGTGAGATTTGGATGAAATCTGTGCGACTAACTTAAGCAATGTGTTTTGCAGAAATCGGCCTCATGGTGGTGCTATAACCGGCAGATGTGGAGGGATGCAGGGACAATGTTTTTCAATGGCCTCTAGGGAGTGCACATAAATAAGTTGTATACAGATCGATGCAGTTATAGCAAAAAATAGGAATTGGCCTGTTATAGCGCCACCATGAGGCTGATTTGGAAAACAATTTGTGGCATGTCGTCCTCGGCCTAGTGGAAATGTGCGTGTATAATTTCACGGAAATTGCACACTGTGTTTGTGATTTGTGGCATTTTGTTTTCGAAACGGACCAATCATGTGAGCTTTGGAAGCCAATGTTAGCCAATCAGGATAGAAGATGGGACATGGTGCAGATCCGTGTTGATTACATGACTATGGAGATAGTGTATACCGAATTGTGTGATGTATGGATAAAATGTGTACGAGTAATCTACAGAAATGTGTTTTCTGAAGAATATTTGGGGCAGAGGTTCATCGTTGACATCCAGGGAGTGTGTATGCAAACTTTGGCATGGATCGGGCCACGGTGGCGGAGATTAGCTGGTAACAGACGGACGGAAGGAAGGAAGGAAGGAAGGAAGGAAGGAAGGAAGGAAGGAAGGACGGACGCACACACACACGGACGGACGGAGTGCAAAACATACTCTCTCCCCATGCCTTCGGCCTGGTGGAGACAATTAAATCCTTAATTATTACTGCAATTATTTGTGTGACAATTAACCGTCACCTTACATTAGTAATGGTGACAGCCGTACACGTGGTGTGTTTATTGTTTAGTTAAATTAGTAATGGTGACAGCCGTACACGTGGTGTGTTTAGTTAAATTAGTAATGGTGACAGCCGTACATGTGGTGTGTTTATTGTTTAGTTAAATTAGTAATGGTGACAGCCGTACACGTGGTGTGTTTATTGTTTAGTTAAATTAGTAATGGTGACAGCCGTACACGTGGTGTGTTTATTGTTCAGTTTTGGGTAAAGTCCAGACCTTCTGGGACACAATGATAAATCACACGTCATATCTCCTGTTTTCTACTCCATATAGTTGACATGGCTGGCCTTGGGACTCCATATATGGACTTGACACTTTATCATACAGTCCTGATTGGCCAACGCTAGAGAGCGTCGCAGTCTCGCCCCCTACCATGGACCAGGAAATGATTATCCGTTCATTTTCCTCATAGACATTTCAGAAAGTATTTATTTAAAGACGTTTACGCCGCGGACAAAGCCAACTCGAGTCGTGACAAATCATGACAACAAACACAATTTTTTGGGCCGAACAAATAATTATAAAGAAGAAAAAAACGGCAGGTTACAACACTTTTTTTCTGTACATTTTTGTCGACGTTTCATGTCTTTATCGGTTCAGTAAATGTATATCTGACAGACAGGGAGCTGTTTTTACAAGAGAACTTAAAGGTCTCACCTGTCTTCTTCAGGCTCTCCACCACCTCAGCCAACATGGTGTTTCTCTTCAGAACAGGTCTTGGGATGAAGGTTTGTCTGCATTGAGGACAGCTGAACCTCCCTCTCTGATCGTCCTGGTTCCAGAATCCCTCGATACACGTCCTGCAGTAGCTGTGTCCACAGGGAACAGTCACTGGATCCTTCAGTAGATCCAGACAGATAGAACAGCAGAACTGTTCATGATCCAGTTGAACTCCCTGCTGCGCCATTTTAGTACGACTGACTGACTGCCTGACAGACGAGTTTAGTTTGGTTGCATTTTCTCAGAAATCACATGACATGGGAGGTTCATCCCGGTTGTGTGTGTGTGTGTGTGTGTGTGTGTGTGTGTGTGTGTGTGTGTGTGTGTGTGTGTGTGTGTGTGTGTGTGTGTGTGTGTGTGTGTGTGTGTGTGTGGTATGTGGGTGTGTTGGTGCTGGTTGATGGGGCTGATAACAAAGGGCTTGACAGGAATCTGCTGCAGGCACTCTGCTGAGGTTCCAGGTTCCACTTCATTTCCTTGTGTACAGCACAAACATGAGGTACAAACAATTGGTTCAACTTTATATTGAGCTTGTGTTCAGGTAGATTATTATAAAAATACTATTATATTATACACTCAGGCGAGGTTCAAGGACATGAGCAGAACATCTGAGATCTAAACACAAAGACGTTCAGAGAAAAGATTAGATTTAGAGTCGATAGATTTATCTCTGTCTTCATTTAGACCAGTAGCACTGTGCACTACCGACTGGCTCTACCAGTATGTTTGGTGTGTGTGTGTGTGTGTGTGTGTGTGTGTGTGTGTGTGTGTGTGTGTGTGTGTGAGAGAGGAGATTTGTCTTACTAATTGTCTCCACCAGGCCGAAGGCATGGGGAGAGAGTATGTTTTGCACTCCGTCCGTGTGTCCGTCCGTCCGACGCTTTCAAAATTGTCAGGATTGACCCGTTTTTAACAAAAAGCCTCAAATCATGAACGCAGCGTGCAATTTACGTGAAATCTTTCACAGACTTTCCTACTATAGGCTGAGGAATATATCCCACCCTTTTCACATTGGCCTGTTATAGCACAACACATTCTTGGAACAAAATGCCTCAAATCATCCAATTGCCATGAAAGGCGTAAGAAGAAATGGCACCCTTTTCACATTGGCCTATTATAGCGCCACCAGGAGGTCACAACCTGACCTGCCCTGGTGGAGACCTATCTAGTTTTGCTATGGTTTGCTTCTTTTGTGGCATTTGTGATATGATATAGTAGAGCATTTATTTAAAAACAAGAATTCATACATTATGAATTAATAACCAGCTGCTGCATTATCTATCTGTATTTAATGTGTGTGGAAACAACAGGATGTGTCCAGATGACTCTAGTGTAGCCTTAGCCTACTACAAATGGAACCAAAGGACCCTTTTATAACAATAAACACTATACAAATGGACTGTTATGGGTCCATTTGGTTGTACCCTGCACCGACCTCCGCGGGGATCCCCCTTATCAGCGGACCCCCACGCAGACTACTGCGGACCCCCGCGGAGGTCTGCGCGGGGGTCCCCACGGAGGTCTGCAGAGGTCGGCGCGGGGGTCCGCGATAGTCTGCATGGGGGTCCGCGGATAAGGGGGATCCCTGCGGAGGTCGTCACGGTTCCCTCTAATTTTTTTCCGGTCTGAGCAAACACTCAAACCTCCTGAGCAGACAACTACTGAGCAAACATACGTCACCTTGACACCAACTATCCAAACGTTAGATAATGCGAAGTGAGCTCCTCTCACTTCACACACGTGTAATTTTTTTTTGTTTGTTTTTTTCAAATAGATTTTGGGAGTGAATCAATGAATTACTTGCGCAAGCAGAGCGTGCAAGTAATGTTATCAGTCAGGTGCTACGATGCGTATGTCCCATAGCAGCATATGATATGACATCATATGCTGGCACGAAGCAGACCGTGCAGGTATGTTTTCCTTCATGCTACGAAGCGTATGTCCCATGACGTGATGAAGATATACCAATGTCCCTTAGCAGCAAAAGATATGACGTCATATGCTGGCACGGGACATACGGAAGCAGACTGTGCAGGTATGTTTTCCGCGTATGTCCCATGACGTGATGAAGATATGTACCAATGCCAGGGTATAATTGGTTTACGATGGTGACGTAATGATGATATGTTTCAGTGTCGCGTGGATTAAAGGGATATACGCATCAAACCACCCGAGTAACCACATTATACCACTAACCAACTCAGAAATTACATATACATACATATAGACATATATTTAGACATATGAGCATATGACGTGATGAATATATGTACCAATGCCAGGGTATAATTGGTTATCGATGGTGACGTAACGATGACATGTTTCAGTGTCGGGTGGACTAAAGGTAATGCCCCTATGTATACGTATATGTATGTAATCTGACACCACTGCCATAACAGGCATAAGTAATCATTACCATACTTCAAAATACTACTTTTTTTCCTCCAAAAGCAAGGTACGTAGCAAATAGCTAAACCTAATAATTCAATATTGCAAACATTCTTTCACAGAGAGGCTGAGATTTGAAAGTTTGTAGCGGTCTACAGTACTTGCACGCTCTGCTTGTGCACTAGTAGGCCATTTATGGCCTACTTGTGTGCAACAAGCAAGTAGGCACTCGACAGAGTGCAGTTCTAGTTGTTACATAAGGTTACGCAATACAAGTTACATTTTTGAGTGGTGCAAACCACTCCAACAACTGGCTTTGTTAGTACCCGTGTGTGTTTGTGGCTGTACGGGTGAGCATGGTTGCTATGGTTAGTATGTGACGTCACTGACATCACCGACATCACGTCAGAGTGATCTCTGTGCACCACTCAGTTCACACGGGTGTGATTTTTTATTTTATATCAAGGTGGTAGGCTAACAATTTTAGGAATATTCAGGTAGTCTATATCAGTGGTTCTCAACCTTTTCAGGCTGTCACCCCCCAAAGTAATCATATTTGAACTGGGGACCACCCACCCAGACAAGCAACAGAATGGTTCCACAGATAAATATTGTGAAAATAGCAGATCTACAAGCTCGTTGTGAACTTGTAGATCAGCTATTTTAACTGTTGCCTCTTTCTTATATTATTTAACAATCTGGCCAATGTTTGACCAGTTTTTATACCATGGTTTGCTGATTACTTTTGATGCAGTAATGGTCTTTTTCTTTTAGAGCCTTTCAGGTAGCCTGGCTCCAGCCCTGAATCGCTAGCCACGCCCATTAAGAAAATATGTTCTGGCGATTCAGGTCTGGAGTCTCTCCCGACGACGGTGTCAGCTGATTGGCCATCAGCCCCGTCACTCATCAGCGTCAGACAACAAACATGGCTTCCCCCACTGTGGTAACTCACGACCGTATCAATCTGGCTATTAAATCGACGTATAAATAGTTTCTTTACAGACACGAGAGGTTTTATAAACATCATCATCCGACATATTTTACCGCTTTTGTTTACATACTAGTAGCGCTCGTTGGCTGTGTTTGTTTGGTTAGCAAACGGGTTAGCCAAATGTAAACTATGTTACGCTGTTAGGGAGGGACTAGTGGAGAAGAGATCGAATAGAACTAAAAGCCAAGTCTTTTTTTTTGTGATCGGGTGTTGTGCTCTGAAAATAGCCTACAAGCTCACAACGCAATGTAGCGCGACGCGTTGTGAGCTTGTAGATAGGCTATTTTCAGCATGCAACCAAGAGCAAAATCAGCCATTACGACACCATCAAGGCCCGCCAAAATACACTTTTTTTTGTTGACAAAACCATGTAGTCGATTAAAGCTAGACTCAAACATTGTCAGTCAACATTGGCTCCTCCACTATTGTTGATGGGAGGATGCTGGTGGGTGGAGGTGTGTGACCCACATTACAGTCAGGCCTCATCGACCGCCAGGCCATAATAAATGTCCGCGGATGCCCCGCTCTCCATCAACGCCGCATATAGAGTTGGTGTTCGTCGGTCGATGTGTGATCGATAAGGCAAACAGAGGAGGCCGTAAAGCAAAAGATAATTATCCGTTACGGGAAATTCACTCTAACTGGTGGTTTTGAGACTTAATTGTTTACGCTTATCATTTGCCCAGTTCATTATACTAGGTCTGCTTGTTAGCGTGGCATCACTCATTCATCGGTAGATCCTTGATGTCTTCGGATTGTGTGTTGCATGTTTGATGCCGACAGTTCATTGATTGAAAAATGTTATTGACTATAAATTAAAAAGTATAAACAGCACACAAGACACCAGTAAGACGCTCTGAGCCCTTTCGCGTGCACACATCTGCCTGGGTGACGGCAGACTGCTGGCCGAGCGCTGGCGCGTCTTGAGTGTAACTTGACTGAGGAGGATATCACCCAGTACCAGCTTCAGTCCAACACCATGTTGAGTAACATTGTACTGCCAAGAGATGCTGCCGTGTGCAGTGATGTAAAAATCTATACGTCGTGCCAGCATACGTCATATGCTGGCACGAAGCAGACCGTGCAGGTATGTTTTCCGTCATGCTACGAAGCGTATGTCCCATGACGTGATGAAGATATGTACCAATGTCCCTTAGCAGCAAAAGATATGACGTCATATGCTGGCACGGGACATACGGAAGCAGACTGTGCAGGTATGTTTTCCGCGTATGTCCCATGACGTGATGAAGATATGTACCAATGCCAGGGTATAATTGGTTCACGATGGTGACGTAATGATATGTTTCAGTGTCGCGTGGATTAAAGGGATATACGCATCAAACCACCCGAGTAACCACATTATACCACTAACCAACTCAGAAATTACATATACATACATATAGACATATACATATATATAGAGATATGAGCATATGACGTGATGAATATATGTACCAATGCCAGCGTATAATTGGTTATCGATGGTGACATAACGATGACATGTTTCAGTGTCGGGTGGACTAAAGGTAATGCCCCTATGTATACATGTATGTAATCTGACACCACTGCCATAACAGGCATAAGTAATCATTACCATACTTCAAAATACGACTTTTTTTCCTCCAAAGGCAAGGTACGTAGCAAATAGCTAAACCTAATAATTCAATATTGCAAACGTTCTTTCACAGAGAGGCTGAGATTTGAAAGTTTGTAGCGGTCTACAGTACTTGCACGCTCTGCTTGCGCACTATGGCCTACTTGTGTGCAACAAGCAATTAGGCACTCGACAGAGTGCAGTTCTAGTTTCCATTGTGGTCTTTTACATAAAAGGGGTTAGTCGCCATATAAATTAATTATGCGGGGCGCTCATGACGAGTAGGCTCATCTTAAGGCGTTTGATATCGCTATAAAAAAGCCTCGCTGTGTTGCATCTTTGGAATCGCTCAAAACAAAATAATGTAAAAACACTGAAAAACACTGGTGGTGGTGTACAAATGAATGAATAAATACTTAATTTTATTTTTTTTAATTATAAAAAATAAACAATGACTCCTGGGAAGCCCACAGGTTGTGAATGGCTCAGTATGGATGACAATATGTAGTAGATAAACTCTACAAGGCTCAGAGAGGAGCGAGCGAGCGCGGGACTGAATGGAGGGAGGAAGTAACACATGTTGGGGGGAGGGGAGGGTCAGTATCACAGGGCATATGCTGTCTCTCCATGGCCTGGCCACTGCTCCTTGACCGGGCAATATGGTACAGCGAGAGTAAACATCTGACCCAAAATAATACCAGCAACAGACGGCGGCGCACCAACAGTCGGCGCGTATTGCAGGCATGCAGGCCCCCACTCACTCGCCAAGGCCCTGAAAGCCCCCCGTGGCAGGCAGAAACGCACTCATCCGTTCGCTTTCTGTGGGTTTGTTTTTGTGGGTCTATTTAGAGCAGGGGTGCCCAAAAGGTAGATTGCGATCTACCAGTAGATCACAAAGGCTGTGCAGGTAGATCACATGACATGCCCCTAAAGAGTATTTCATTTAAATATATTGAAAAAAAAAAAACATTTCTCCCCCTCTATTTCCCATTCCAAGTGCATTTGTCTTATACTGTACAGAATGTAACACAAACTCTACTATTCCGAATTTTGAAAGTAGCTCTCAAGTCAAAAAGTGTGGGCACCCCTGGTATAGGGTGTGTAGGATGGGTGACACATTCCAAATGTAGCCTACTTTGTCAATGAATTTAGCTTTCTCTCTCCATTCTGTCATAAACTATAGTAAAACCAAACCAAAACAGGGCGGCGGTGGCTCAGGGGGTAGAGTGGCTGGATGGTAACTGCAAGGTTGCCAGTTCGAACCCGGGCTCCCCCAGAGTTGGTGTCGAAGTGTCCTTCATTCCTTGCACTATATATTTCTAAAACTATGAAACATTTCAAAGATTTCTTTTCAGGCAAACATGTCCACCTTAAGATGAACCTAAATAGGTTTGAATTGGGTTTCTAGGTGTAAGTATGTAGGACAAGTAGCATGCCAAAGTTTGTGTAATTGCCATTGAGAATGCATTGGGCGTTTAAGTTAAATAACTCCGAAACTACAAATCATTTCAAAGTAAAAAGTTCCAGCATGTGTCTCCACAGTAAGCTGAATTATAAAATGTGTGAATGGAGTTTCTAGGTGAAAGTGATTTTTTGACGTGCCAATATCTGCCATTGAGCCCCATTATACATTTCTCAAATTTGAAAGCACTATATATTTCTAAAACTATGAAACATTTCAAAGATTTATTTTCAGGCAAACCACCGTAAGATGAACCTAAATAGGTTTGAATGGGGTTTCTAGGTGTAAGTATGTAGGACTAGTAGCATGCCAAAGTTTGTGCTATTGCCATTGAGAATGCATTGGGTGTTTAAGTTAAATACGGGGGGGACATATTTTGACAGCAGAAACTGCCTGTTCCCTATTCCAAAGCCAGTCTTTTAGCACCAGATCAATGGTTCTCAAAGTGGGGTCAGGGGACCCTCAGGGGGTCCTTGAGAGGGTAAATTATCGAGAGTTAGAAACCGACTAGACCCCTGCAGGTTTCTAACTCCGAGAGCGTCCAAACGGAACCAAATCGATCATCCTTGGCCTAATGAACACCAAACTGTGCGTCCAAATAAAAACGAGCAGTGCTGTAAATGGCTGGGTGTGCCACCCACCTGATACAGTCCCTCCACCTCCACATATAGGCCTATAATCACTAGTGTTGTGTCAGTCATGAACGAACGAATCAAATTAACTAGTTATTTCTTTTTAGTGAACGAAATGCACCCGTTCACTTCTGTGAACGATCAGCTTAGGCCATGCAGTTGCAAATGTGAGGTGGTGAGAGACTGTCCGGCCTTCCTCATTCAGTCTTGAGTGTACAGGGTTTGATGAGGTCAGATCAACATGTCAGCTCCATATATGAAGATCCCTGTACACCCTGATCCCTGTACACTCAAGACACGCAGTGTACAGGGTTTGATGAGGGCCCAGTCGACGCTCACGATGGAGATTAATAAAAGGACAGAACTTTATTGATATCAAAACCGATCGCATCGCTCCACAGGCTGGGAGCGTCTGTTGGGCAACATTCGATGGCATTTCCGGTTGGGACGTCATCCAAAATGTTCCCCCCCATTTTAGCGGATCAGATCGAAAATCTTAAAACGTGAATAACTCTTGATCTTAATCATTCCGTCCAATTCTAATCAAAGATTATGTTTTAGACGGCCCATCAAAGTCCCGTCGCGTTAGAATGAATCATACCTCCCGTTGTTGTCGATCGCTCAGGGGTGTTTTGGCTACATCTAGCTACTTCAGCTACATCTGGGATGGCGCCTGGTGCATCGCTAAATGTGCTCCGTTGCTGCAAATCACTGGGTGCTCTGATTTAATGGTCCTAAATACCCCCGGGTGTTCGTGGTGTTATCTGTGACCTGTGGTCGCAATAAAGAATACAAGGATGTCACCTGATGTGCCCCCTCACTACTGCCATTGGGATCTTCAGACAGAATCGGCAACAGACGGTATTAAAACACCTATTTATTGAAAACAACGGACTAATACATTGCACAAGCACCCGGCCGGCAGCCTCTAATAATCCATTGCAGTAGTGGTGAGTCTCATGGATTGTTTTTCTGCTTGCTCTCTCAGTCTCCCTCTGTTTACTTTGCCTCATGATCCTCCCTCCCCCTCTGTTGCTACGTTGCTACACGTACATTTGTGTAGCCAAGCCCACACCTGTTGTGGTATGATAATGTAGGGGAGGGTATGATTTTAAATGTCACTTTATCGCTGTTTTTTGATTGGCACTTTTCATTCAGGTTTCAACCTCCAGGAAGAAACCCGGAATATACAAAGGGAAGACATCATTTCACATAACAACCACACCAGGTGGTCTAATGAAGTAATAACCTTGTAGACAAATGCAAAATAGAAAAGAAAACAAAGATTGTCGGACTCCATCTTTAAGTGAAGGTAGAAATACCACAATAGCGTAGACATTATGCAGTGACATATATTTGAGTAAAAGTGCAACAGTATTGACATCAGTCAGACATAATAAATCTTTTTTTTAATAGCTGGTTTACAAGCTCCCAAGGTTACCGTGAGCTCGTTCATTGGGAAGTATAAAATAGGGCTTGATTGGAAAAAGTACAATATTAGTAGTACTATTATTGATGAAGTAAAGTAAAAGTACCTCCAATATTGTACTTGAGTCAAGTGCAGTAGGCTACTTGAGCATAAGTAATGAATGACTTCCCACCACTGGCATCCATGCACGCTGGAAGCCATGCCAAGCCAGCACCTGTTGCCTGATAAGTTGCAATGTTGCAATCTCTTCTCAAACCTCTAATATATCTCCATATTTGTCTCCACCAGGCCGAAGGCATGGGGAGAGAGTATGTTTTGCACTCCGTCCGTCCGTGTGTCCGTGTGTGTGTCCGTCCGTCCGTCTGTGAACAGCTAATCTCCGGCACCGTTAACCCGGGCGATGCCAAATTTTGCACACACACTCCCTGGATGCCAACGATGAACCTCTGCCCCAAAATTTCCAGAACTGCCTGTTATAGCGCCACCAGGAGGCCGCTTTGTGCAAAACAAGTTTTTGGACAGTACACCTACAGATTTTGTCCAAACATCACGCAAATTTGTACACAGTCTCTATAGAGCCATTCAACGAAACAGGTCTTTCAGATTTCTCAGACTCCATCCTGATTGGCTAAGATTGGCTTCCAACGTTCGCAGGAGTGCTCAGTTTCAAACAAAATGCTGCAAATCATGAACACATCGTGTGATTTCCGTGAAATTGTGCACGCACATTCCCACTAGGCCGAGGAAGAAATGCCACATGAACATTTTCAACTCAGCCTCATGGTGGCGCTATAACTGGCCGGAAGGTGTTTTTACCTCTAACTGCACGGATCTGTGGATAACTTTGTATGCCAACTCCCTAGAGGCCAAGGAAAAACCTTTGCCTGGAATTTTTCACATCTGCTCTTTATAACGCCACCAGGAGGCCGACATATGTAAAACACATTTTCTAATATTACTCCTTCAGATTTGATCCAAATTTCACGCAAATCGGTACACATGCTCTCCATAGTCATGTGATCAAGACAGGTTTGTTTGATTTCTCATAATCCACCCTCATTGGCAACGATTGGCTTCTAAACTTTTCAGGAGTAGCCCGCTTTGTACCCGTTTTGAACAAATCGCCACAACTACTCAACGCAGTGTCCAATTGTGGTGAAACTGTGCATGCATATTCCCACTAGGCTTTGGAAGAAATGCCACTTGACAGTTTTCAAATCAGCCTCATGGTGGCGCTACAACAGGCCGCGTCGCGTCACACACACACACACACACACACACACACACACACACACACACACACACACACACACACACACACACACACACACACACACACACACACACACACACACACATTTACATTGCTCCTAAACATTTTGCCAGACATCACACACACACTCCTGTCCTCCTGGTGGAGACCTGTGCCCAGAAGGGCACTTTTTCTAGTTCAACTTGTTATGTTGTTGTTGTTTTTTTGTTTAGTTTTTTACTTCTACTCCATCATACAAGAGTGTTGCACAAAAGTAGTGTGTAGCTCACAACACGTCAATGTGTTGTGAGCTTGTAGATCAGCTATTTTAAATTTGTCATTTCAAATTTAAATAATAATAAAAAGGATCGGTTTTGGACAGGTTTCCACTCGAATCGCTGTGAACCCATTTGCCGTGCCGTTGCTTCACAGTGAAACGTATGTTGGCGAGATGAGAAAGGCAATAACAATAATGACATGACAAACCACGCCATACCCGGCTCTTCACAATGCGTATTACAAACATTCCAGTAGAGGTGATTTGTGAATTTCTGGTGGGGGGGAAATTTGGAACGTTGTTCCATGATGCACTGGGAGTTTTACATCATTTTATTGACACAGCAACAATCTCATTTCCTACAGGCCTCTTTCATATGGATTTCATTTTCTGTTCATATATAACTCTCAACAGGAATAGCTCACTTAGCGCAGCGGCACATGCTGTGAGATTACATAGCAGCTGTATCTATCAATCAGTCAAACTTGCTTTATATAGCACAAGACATGCATATTGGTTGCAACTCCAATTGTTGTAAAGTATGCCAAAGCAAAAATAAGAAAACCACCATTATATATTGAAACTATTTTCAGCAATGGTACACTTATTTTTTCAGTGGGTAGATCTTGTTGAGCTGGTCATTTTGAAAGTAGATCTCACGTCATAAAAGTGTGGGCACCCCTGTTCTAGCCCCTAGGATGACCTGAGGCCCACCACTTAAAAACCACATGCTACGGTGCCCAAATCTGAATTTAGGTGCTCAAATGAACTCAAACTGAAGCAATTCAGTAAAGGTCAACACTTCCTCCTGGGTCATTTTAGGGGCTGGGACCTCCAGTAAAAGGCCTAAATACTCTCCAAGAGTTGGGGAACAACATATCAAGAGAGTGGAGTGGTAGGCCCTTGGATTGACCCAGGACCAGTGATTAAATGTACCCCACTGAAAAATAGCAGATCTACAAGCTCGTAGCGTGGCACTCGGTGCCGCACTACGAGCTTGTAGATCTGCCCAAAGTTGAAGGGCTTCAACCTTGGGTACTGGGTAGCTGAAGTTGAAGCTCTTCCCTTCAACTTTGGGCACTTTTACATGTAGGCTGACCCAAAGTTGAAACAGTTGCAAGGGAGACATCTTTGGGCATGGGGTCCTCATCGTTGGATATGTTGTTCCCACAACCAAGAAGAGTATTTTACCCTTTACTGGAGGTCCTAGGCCCTAAAATGACCCCATGAGGAAGCGTTGACCTTTACTGAATTGCTTCAGTTTCAGTTCATTTGACCACCTAACTTCAGATGTGGGCATAATTACACCATTGCTTCAGTTTCAGTTCATTTGACAACCTTCTTTCAACTTTGGGCACTTTTACATGTAGGCTGACCCAAAGTTGAAACAGTTGCCAGGGAGACATCTTTGGGCCTGGGGTCCTCATCATTTGATATGTTGTTCCCACAACCGAGAAGAGTATTTTACCCTTTACTGGAGGTCCTAGGCCCTAAAATGACCCCATGAGGAAGCGTTGACCTTAACTGAATTGCTTCAGTTTCAGGTAATTTGACCACCTAACTTCAGATTTGGGCACCCTAACATGTGGTCTTTAAGTGGTGGGCCTGTGGTCATTTTAGTGGCTAGGAGGTCCAGTGAAAGGCCTACATACTCTCCCAAGATGGAGGAACAGCATTTTACAATCTGGGAACCCTTATAGGCCTTTGTATGGCTACAGTGCGACTGGTTCAATCCTACCGTAAATCTAGGCCTATGACGTGACACCTCAAAGTGGGGTACATTGCATCCACTGGTCAATCCAAGGGCCTACCACTCCACTCTCTTGATATGTTCTTTCCCAACTCTTGGAGAGTATGTAGGCCTTTCCCTGGACCTTCTAGCGGCTAGAAGGTCCAGGGAAAGTCCTACATTGTAGGACTAGTAGCATGCCAAAGTTTGTGCTATTGCCATTGAGAATGCATTGGGCGTTTAAGTTAAATAACTCAGAAACTACAAATCATTTCAAAGTAAAAAGTTCCAGCATTTGTCTTCACAGTAAGCTGAATTATAAAATGTGTGAATGGAGTTTCTAGGTGAAAGTGATTTTTTACGTGCCATTGAGCCCCATTATAAATGTATCAAATTTGAAAGCACTATATTTCTAAAACTATGAAACATTTCAAAGATTCCATTTCAGGCAAACATGTCCACTGTAAGATGAACCTAAATAGGTTTGAATGGGGTTTCTATAGGTGTATGTATGTAGGACTAGTAGCATGCCAAAGTTTGTGTTATTGCCATTGAGAATACATTGGGCGTTTAGGTTAAATAACTCATAAACTACAAATAATTTCAAAGTAAAAAGTTCCAGCATGTCTCTCCACAGTAAGCTGAATTATAAAATGTGTGAATAGAGTTTCTAGGTGAAAGTAATTTTTTGACGTGCCATAGAGCTGCCATTGAGCCCCATTATAAATTTCTCAAATTTGAAAGCACTATATTTCTAAAACTATGAAACATTTCAAAGATTTCTTTTCAGGCAAACATGTCCACCGTAAGATGAACCGAAATAGGTTTGAATGGGGTTTCTAGGTGTAAGTATGTAGGACTAGTAGCATGCCAAAGTTTGTGCTATTGCCATTGAGAATGCATTGGGCATATAAGTTAAATACGGGGAGGAAATATGACAGCAAACTGCCTGTCATATTTTCTCCCTATTCCAAAGCCCCCCCAGGTACATTATATATTTAAACTATTTTCAGCAATGGTACACTTATTTTTCCAGTGGGTAGATCTTGTTGAGCTGGTCATTTTGAAAGTAGATCTCACGTCATAAATGTGTGGGCACCCCTGTTCTAGCCCCTAGGATGACCCGAGGCCCACCACTTAAAAACCACATGCTACGGTGCCCAAATCTGAATTTAGGTGCTCAAATGAACTCAAACTGAAGCAATTCAGTAAAGGCCAACACTTCCTCCTGGGGTCATTTTAGGGGCTGGGACCTCCAGTAAAAGGCCTAAATACTCTCCAAGAGTTGGGGAACAACATATCAAGAGAGTGGAGTGGTAGGCCCTTGGATTGACCCAGGACCAGTGATTAAATGTACCCCACTGAAAAATAGCAGATCTACAAGCTCGTAGCGTGGCACTCGGTGCCGCACTACGAGCTTGTAGATCTGCCCAAAGTTGAAGGGCTTCAACCTTGGGTACTGGGTAGCTGAAGTTTACATGTAGGCTTACATGTGTGTCCGTCCGTCCGTCTGTGAACAGCTAATCTCCGGCACCGTTAACCCGGGCGATGCCAAATTTTGCACACACACTCCCTGGATGCCAACGATGAACCTCTGCCCCAAAATTTCCAGAACGGCCTGTTATAGCGCCACCAGGATGCCGCTTTGTGCAAAACACGTTTTTGGTCAGTACACCTACAGATTTTGTCCAAACATCACGCAAATTGGTACACAGTCTCTATAGAGCCATTCAACGAAACGGGTCTTTCAGATTTCTCAGACTCCATCCTGATTGGCTAAGATTGGCTTCCAACGTTCGCAGGAGTGCTCAGTTTCAAACAAAATGCTGCAAATCATGAACACATCGTGTGATTTCCGTGAAATTGTGCACGCACATTCCCACTAGGCCGAGGAAGAAATGCCACATGAACATTTTCAACTCAGCCTCATGGTGGCGCTATAACTGGCCGGAAGGTGTTTTTACCTCTAACTGCACGGATCTGTGGATAACTTTGTATGCCAACTCCCTAGAGGCCAAGGAAAAACCTTTGCCTGGAATTTTTCACATCTGCTCTTTATAGCGCCACCAGGAGGCCGACATATGTAAAACACATTTTCTAATATTACTCCTTCAGATTTGATCCAAATTTCACGCAAATCGGTACACATGCTCTCCATAGTCATGTGATCAAGAAGGTTTGTTTGATTTCTCATAATCCACCCTCATTGGCTACGATTGGCTTCTAAACTTTTCAGGAGTAGCCCGCTTTGTACCCGTTTTGTACAAATCGCCTCAACGCAGTGTCCAATTGTGGTGAAACTGTGCATGCATATTCCCACTAGGCTTTGGAAGAAATGCCACTTGACGGTTTTCAAATCAGCCTCATGGTGGCGCTACAACAGGCCGCGTCGCGTCACACACACACACACACACACACACACACACACACACGCACACACGCACACACACACACACACACACACACACACACACACACACACACACACACACACACACACACACAAACACACACACACACACGTTTACATTGCTCCTAAACATTTTGCCAAACATCACACACACACTCCTGTCCTCCTGGTGGAGACCTGTGCCCAGAAGGGCACTTTTTCTAGTTCAACTTGTTATGTTGTTGTTGTTTTTTTGTTTAGTTTTTTACTTCATACAAGAGTGTTGCACAAAAGTAGTGTGTAGCTCACAACACGTCAATGTGTTGTGAGCTTGTAGATCAGCTATTTTAAATTTGTCATTTAAAATTTAAATAATAATAAAAAGGATCGGTTTTGGACAGGTTTCCACTCGAATCGCTGTGAACCCATTTGCCGTGCCGTTGCTACACAGTGAAACGTATGTTGGCGAGATGAGAAAGGCAATAACAATAATGACATGACAGAAACCACGCCATACCCGGCTCTTCACAATGCGTATTACAAACATTCCAGTAGAGGTGATTTGTGAATTTCTGGTGGGGGGGAAATTTGGAACGTTGTTCCATGATGCATGGCTGGGAGTTTTACATAATTTTATTGACACAGCAAAAATCTAATTTCCTACAGGCCTCTTTCATATGGATTTCATTTTCTGTTCATATATAACTCTCAACAGGAATAGCTCACTTAGCGCAGCGGCATATGCTGTGAGATTACATAGCAGCTGTATCTATCAATCAGTCAAACTTGATTTATATAGCACAAGACATGCATATTGGTTGCAACTCCAATTGTTGTAAAGTATGCCAAAGCAAAAATAAGAAAACCACCACATAAAATTAATTTACTGCCAGTGTTCCTGCCCACACTGCCAGCAATTTTGAGTGTTTTTACTAATCTAAATTCAAGATCATATTTTGATGATGTTTTAACACCAATTATCTCGAACGACAGGTGAGAGTCTCTACATTCATTGGGGGGGGGGTGTGTGTCACCGCAATGTTCCGTTCTTTATTGGAACAGAAAGCAGAGAAAATGTATTTTTTATATAAGCATAAACATTAGACATCATTTTTCAGATCACGTTATTTTCAGGTGTACTCTGGAAGTCCTAGGATCACTCACAGATTGCAGAAGAGCGCCCTCTATTGTAAACCACTGAAAACGCCAGCGGACCTGAGGGATTCAGCGGCTACATAGCCTCGGAGACCGCAGGCGTTTTATTTTCAAAGGAAAAACAACGCCTGGGCGAGACATGCATGCAAACTGGCATACGAGCGGAGTGAACCTTGTATTTTAGACAACATAGGTTGGTGAACCAATAAGTCCCCGGCTATCTCAGCCGGGAGATGGTCTGCCCCTCTATATGCCCAGAAAACCATAGGTCTCTTTCAGGCTATAGTGGCTACATAACATAATACCATGCCACATGCAGGCCAGAGCTGCATGTCTGCGCATGAGTGATTTGTAGACCAGTAAAATAATCTTAAGAATAGCCGTACCTGCACTTGTGAACAACTCATTCAGCTCCACTTATAATTCTAATGCCAGGCAATCCCCCTCGAGCCTCAGAGAGAATAATACCTGGGCAGTGGGCACTTAGGAGAGACTACCAAAATAAACAGTTTGACGCTGAGGAAGAGGCAAGTCAAAACGACAGCCCCCACTGCAAACAAATACGTGCAGGCCAGTCGACTAGTCACAATTAATGAATGATTGAGAGTTTGAGACCTTTGTAAAACACTCTGCCAAGGAAAACAAAAGAAGACATATCACACATTGTTTTGTGCTGTGTTGCTTTTCAATGTGTATGCTGTAAGCTGTATCATTTTACAGAGGTATCTAAAGAGGAAAAAGTATGTTTATGAACATGCCACAAGTATCGCCTATCGCGAGACAGTCCATCATTGCCTCAATAAAACTCAATAAAAACCTGTGAGACCTCTTTCCTGAACCGATATATAGGCCTATGACAAATGTCACAATTGTTCAGAATTATTTCGGTGCAACCGTGCAAGTTTGCCACCCATGGAGTGTGGACTTTTTGAAATAATAGTAGACCTATTGACCAATGACTATTAACGCTTTTAATTCTTCACCTCACTGAGGACAACAGTGTCAGATGAATCCATGATTGTACACCTGTGTTTTCAATTCAAATGCATGCATTGCATAGCTCAATTTGTTTTGTTGCGCCGCAGTAATCTGATCCTAAACCATTTTAAACCATTGCAAAAGTTAAACAGCACATTTCTCTCCTCATCAGTGGAGCAGGCCGCACACACGGTCCCATGATGATAGACAGACCCGAGATCCCCGAAATAAAAGAACCGATACTGGCCTGAGTGATTTTGATCAGATCTGGATCTGACCTGTACGGGTCACAGGTCCTCTTGGGTGTTTTCGGAATCGCTGACCTGTGAAGAGCCAGCCGAATCGACCGAAAATCAACCGATAATTCCCAGTAGGTTATTACGCCGATCTTATCTAGCCGATCGGCTCGTCTGGAGCCTACTGGCTGCGATTTGCGTTGATGACACGTTAACCGATCTTATCGGTCTATTCAGGTCTACTGGACATGCTGGGAGCCTACTTAAAATGACAAGCCTCCTCATACCCTCCCCTAAACTTAACCGCAAGCATGTCGCAGCGCGGTCCTAATATTAACGCATGTTCGCCAACCTTAATCCTGTCGTTTTGGTCTACTGCCTACTAAAAACGACAAGCCTCATCATACCCTCCCCTAAACTTAACCGCAAGCATGTCGCAGCGCTGTCCTAATATTAACGCATGTTCGCCAACCTTAATCCTGTCAGGGTTTTTTATCAGTCGGCAGAGCATGTCCATACTCGTCGAAAACAATCATAGCCTACTGATCCGAACTGATAACTGAGGTCTTGTCCATTGATAACAGTCGAAGCGGGTGGAAGAGCTCTAGTGTGTGGATGTGTGTCTGCCTGGGTGTGGCCTCCCAATTATAGGGGTTCATCTACTCATCAAGGCATCAATCTACTCATCAAGCTCAGCAGTTAAAGGGACACGTCACCCTTTTTGCTAAAAAATATATGACGTTTAGAAGATTTAGAACACTTTCCTGGGGGTCTTTATGTGTGTAATATGTGGTTTTAGATATTTTAGATTTTAGCAGTGAGGCCAGTATCTCTGATGTCATGGACACTGGGCTCACTTACTTCCTGGACTACATGTTGTCTCAGTGAGACAGCCCTCCCCCTATCCACAAGGAGGAGCAGTGCACCAACGCATTATGGGAATTGTAGTCCAGGAAGGAGGTGAACCCAGTGTCCATGACATCAGAGACACTGCATGGGCTCACTGCTAAAATCTAAAATATCTAAAACCACATTATATTACACACATAAAGACCCCCAGGAAAGTGTTCTAAATCTTAATCTAAACGCCATTATAAAATAGCTCAAGGCTGTATTGCTGATTACTTAGCTTAGGACCCTCGCAGTGGTGTCCGGTTAGAACTTAAACCAGGATGCTTAGACTTCTGCCTTCTCCCTGAAGCCTACCCTTTATATATGCTCCGACGACCAGGCTTGTCATAATGACTAAGCCAGTTAGATCTATCCATATATGGTTCTACCGCATCTATCTGATATCAGCTCTAGGTCGGCTCGGGCGGCCCAAATATAGGGATTGTCATACTAGACATGCTATATATCATATAGCCCTGGCGTCCTAGTCGGATATCCCCATATATGGAGACTGTATATCCAACGAACCCTCTCCCAGTTAAGCTAAGATGAATGTAAGTGAGAGTCTTCGTTACAGCCTCCCCAGATTTCACGTTGAAATCTATACCGTATCCAGAAGACTTGAACAATTTTTATTCATTTTCTATTTTCTTTATCGTTTTAGTATTTTTCTTTCTTTTTAATTTTCAATCTGTTTTTTCACAATCCTTCCGACCCGTCGTCATTGCCCGGTATCTCTTATCTGATGTAGCCCCAGTCGCTATGCTATCCCCAGCAACTACACCGGTGATGTGGGCCCAAGCCATTCAATTTAGTCAGTTGAAGGCAGCAAGACTGATTACTCGAGCCACTGGTCGCAGGTAGGTCCGATCTCCAACCTTCACTTCTACCGTTCGAATCCTATCGTCCGCACCAGAAATAGTCTGGGAAATCCTTCCAATAGGCCAAAGGGCCCGAGGTAGCTGTGGATCCACGATCATCACCGGAACTCCAATCTGAATATTCGTCGTCTCCTTTTGCCACTTCTGCCGTACCTGAAGGTTAGGTAGGTAATACCTCAAGAAATGTTTCCAGAAGTGATCCGCCAGTATTTGACTATGTCTCCATCTTTTCCTTCCCAACATGTCTGACTCATCATATTGAACTTGCGGTAATGACGCATCTCGCCTCCCCATGAGGAGGATGTTGGGTGTCACAGGGTCGGGATCAGCTACATCCGATGAGGTATAACCTAAAGGTTTGGAGTTCAGAATCCCTTCCACCTCAACCAGAACTGTACACAGAACCTCTTCTGACACTGTTTGAGCACCCAATGTTACTTGCAAGGCCTGCTTGAGAGATCGGATTTCCCTCTCCCAACAACCTCCGAAATGAGGTGCGCTGGGCGGATTGAATACAAATTTAATTTGCTGCTTGGCCAACTGTGCCTTAATTTCAGGTTGAAGGGCCATAAATGTTTCCTCCAGCTCACGCACCCCTCCTTTAAAGTTCGTTCCTTGATCGGACAATATTTCGAATGGTTTTCCTCGACGCGCAATGAAACGTCTTAATGCCATCAGGTAAGAATCCGTGTCCAGACTGCAGAGAAGATCAATGTGAACTGCACGAGTCGTCATGCATTTGAAGATGATCCCCCAGCGTCGTTCCCTCCTGCGTCCTATTTTAACGAAGTATGGCCCGAAACAATCTACTCCTGTAGAGTAAAATGCTGGTTTGTGGATACGTAATCTTGCAGGAGGTAAATCAGCCATCCTGGGGATGTTTGGAGTCCCTCGCCAAGTGCGACACCCAGTACAACCTCGCTGATATCGCTTAACGGCCTCTCTTCCTCTCAGTATCCAATACTTTCGTCTGATTTCAGCAAACACTCGCTCTGGTCCTGCATGACGCAGTTTCTCGTCGTAGTCCTTGATAATCAACTTGGTAATCGCATGCTTGGGGTCAAGTACGATGGGATGTATCGCGTCTGGGTCCAAAAGTTCACTATGGCGAAGTCGTCCCCCTACCCGAATGAGCTGGGTAGTACTGTCGAACTCCGGACAGAGCGTGATTAGTTTGCTATTCTTAGCTAATGCCTTTCCCGAAACCAGTTGGGTAGTCTCACTGGCGAAACAGTCATCCTGGATCTGCTTAACCAGGGCCAACTCAGCTTTCTGATACTCGTCGGCTGTAGGCTCGAGGGAGGGTGACCCAACTTGTTGCGTCACAGTATCCTTAACAAGATCCGCCAAGGTAGTATAGGATGAAGCATCTAACCTTCCCACCCTGAGTGTAGATAGGGTAGTCAATTGGCAGGTGACCTCTTTCTTGAACTCTGCTTCGTCGATATGCGGGATTGGTATGGCTCTTGGCCATTTCTCTGATGTCTGGTAGAGAAACGGAGGCCCACGAAACCATCGGCTTGTTGGTCCCAATTCCGCAAGAGTCTTTCCTCGAGTGATGTCATCTGCTGGATTGTTACCCGTGTCCACATAGTGCCAAGATTTCCCTTCAGTCAGTTCCTGGATTTCAGCTACACGGGTCCCTACAAAGACTTTAAAGCGACAAGATTCTGAAGTGATCCAAGTGAGAACCGTGGTTGAATCAGTCCAAAGAAAGGTTTGACGAATAGGCAGGGTGAGTTCTTTATCCAACACCACCGATATTTGCGCTCCCGTCAAAGCTGCACACAACTCCAGTCTAGGGATTGTCTGTTGTTTCTTAGGAGCTACTCTAGACCTTGCCGTCACGAAGGCCACCTCCACTTTGCCATCTGGGGATTCAGTCCTTATATAAGCAACTGAACCATAAGCCTTCTCTGACGCGTCACAGAATATATGAAGATCCCGTTGGCTAGTCAGGGCATCCAACTCTTGACTGCTATAGCATCTGGGTAATATAATATGTTGGAGCTCTGGTAACTCTCTTTCCCATTCATCCCATGTTTGGATAAGTTCTTCAGGCAGGTTTGGATCATCCCAATCTTTCCTCTTGGCCCACAACTGCTGAACCAGCATCTTAGCCCGGGTGGTGAAGGGCATTATGAACCCAAGCGGATCATACTGACTTGCCAGTGTCTTGTAAATGTTACGCATTGTAACTGGTGAATTGCCGGGTTCTCTGAGTTTGTAGGATAACGTATCGGTCTGACAATGCCACAGGAGTCCAAGTGCAGACTCCTGTCCATCCGACTGCCCATGAGCTATCCAATGCTCAGCACTATCTGATCTAGCAGAAGGCGGAAGATGACTGATAACTTCTGGTTTGTTACTAGCCCATTGACGCAACTCGAATCCTCCCTCAGCCAGGAGAACTCGCAATTTCTCCACCAGTGGTTTAGCTTCATTGACTGAGGGCAAACTCTGCAGGCAGTTGTCCACATAGAATGATCTGAGGACAGATTCACGGACATCCTCCCCCTGTTGGCTGTGGTCTAGGACATGTTTCTGAAGTGCGAAGGTGGCACAACATGGGCTGCTCGTAGTGCCAAAGGGTAATACTCTCCATTCATAAATCCTAACAGGCTCATCTGACTTCAGGTCGCGCCACAGGAATCGTAGGAGGGGCCAATCCTTCGGTAATAGCCGTATCTGATGAAACATTCCTTTAATGTCACTACTAATTGCCACAGAATGCTCTCGGAACCGCAATAACACAGCCAAGAGAGAGCAACTCAGGGTTGGGCCAGGTAGTAGAAGTTCGTTGAGATTATTTCCTTGAAACTGGAACGAACAGTTGAAAACCACCCGATTTTTGCCATTATGATGCACCATATGATGAGGTATATACCAGCTGGTGGGGGTATCTTCTGCCCCACGCTCCAGCTTAACTACGTATGCCAAGGACTCTAGTCGTTCTATCTCGGACCTGTAAGCTACTGCCTGCTCCGGTGACTTAGCCAATCTTCTCCATATAAAATAGCTCAAGGCTGTATTGCTGATTACTTAGCTTAGGACCCTCGCAGTGGTGTCCGGTTAGAACTTAAACCAGGATGCTTAGACTTCTGCCTTCTCCCTGAAGCCTACCCTTTATATATGCTCCGACGACCAGGCTTGTCATAATGACTAAGCCAGTTAGATCTATCCATATATGGTTCTACCGCATCTATCTGATATCAGCTCTAGGTCGGCTCGGGCGGCCCAAATATAGGGATTGTCATACTAGACATGCTATATATCATATAGCCCTGGCGTCCTAGTCGGATATCCCCATATATGGAGACTGTATATCCAACGAACCCTCTCCCAGTTAAGCTAAGATGAATGTAAGTGAGAGTCTTCGTTACAGCCATTAACATATTTTTTTTTGGAAAAAGGGTGAAGTGTCCCTTTAAAAGCCTGGTGCTTCCTTGTGTTTATTCCCAGTTTGTCAATGGTATAGCCGCATCTGTGCCTCAGTTTTGTGTGGAACATGTTTAAAATGTTTCAATCTTTATCATTACGCCCCCCCCCCCCCCCTCCCCCCGTTGAGTTGTGCTTGAAATGTACTGTAATTCTGCAAGCTGTTAATAAATATTTCAATCAATCAATCAAACACTGACACACACAGAGTACAATAGTGATGTTCTAATGCTCGAGTCTAGTCAGGAGCTTCGTCATGATGAGCAGGACCAGTGTGTGTGTGTGTGTGTGTGTGTGTGTGTGTGGAGGGGGTGTTGCAGTGTCTTTTTCAAGGACAACAGAGAGCGTGATGCGCACGCGGACATATTGGCTCAATGCCCCTCTTTTTTTTGTGACCAGACAGTCGGACTGAACACTAAATCTGTCCTGTCGCCACTAACGGCTGCTCTGTTTCCCTGCGTTTATGCGGGGGGGGGGGGGGGGGGTGGAATAAGAAAAGATTACACGTGGCAGAAATAAGTGCATGAGCAATGGTGTGACGGCGGCGCCAAGTTATCGTCCATAGAAACGGTTCCAGCCGCATGTTGTCTGTCAGCCCTCACAGAGGTGTCATCGCGGACAGACTCTGTCGGGGGACCGTCGCTTGTTAGCACCAGCCTGTCACAAATGGCTGTGGGGGCCGGGCCACGTGCCGCTGCGTCCCTGAGACTTCACATACACATGCGGCGGCTGAGAAGTGTTCCTTCAGCAGCCATGTCTACCAGACTGTTCTCAAACACCAGTGTGACAGTGCCCTCTAAAGTCCACTCTGAGAATTACACGACATCCCATTATTCCCATTATCATGACATTATTTGTTTACAAACATTGGGACTGGGCACATGGGTGACTGTCATGTAATCAATACCCAACAGATCTCCAAACCTGTTGTTTTGGGGAGCGCTGGTTTCAGCCCAGGCCACCTCTTGTGTGTTGGCTAGTGAGATGCACCCTAGGAGACATTTATACTTCAAAGCGCAACAGTATTGCGCACAGAGAACAGCTGATAGGCCTATAGCCTACAAGCTCAGCGCATCGCGGATGCGACTGTTGTGAGCGTAGAGGTCTGCGTGCGTGACACCATCGCGGGACGAAGCATACTTGATTTGGGTTGCAGGTGCGCGGCACTGCGCGTGCAGACATGGACAAACAGACTCTGCTTCCGTGATCATGAGCGCACCTCCCGTTCTTATGAGAGCAACTGGAGGTGTGGTTTTGAGGACAACTGATTTGAATTGCTATTATTGTTCAAACACAACAGAAACCAAGGATTATATTTCAAGGGCGAGAGATCACAATACAAATCCTAATCATTCTTCCTCCCCACTGGGAGAAAAACAGCATCTGAAAGTTTGATGGGGCATTTTTTACATGTGAGTGCAGTTAGAACTTTTCCATTGCATCTTATGAGAGGCAGCTAGGTTCTTGTGCAGCCGGTATGCGCGCGCATGCTGTTGCTTATCACTCAGTGTGATGTTATCTGTTAAGGCCAGGCGCATAGCGTGGATTACATTATTGACTGGGCCAATTAATTTGAATCGCGTGTGTGTGTGTGTGTGGGGGGGGGGACCCCTTACATGTTTTAAATGATGAATATCAACTGTTGCCCTCCATGAGGCGGTAGAGTCCCAAAATATAAGAAAAACAGGCTAAAGAACTCTTTTGTACACCAGTCTGTTTTGCTTTTAAACCAAAATCGGTAAACCAAGAGGATATGTTCTATTGTTCTTGTTCCTGTCTGCTTCTGTGATTTGTGTCCTGTCCTGTATTGTACCTTGTGTAATGTATTGTGTATGTCCTGTCTGTATCTTGAACGGTGACGTCATGGACGCAAAGCAAATTTCAGTGAAAGCTGACAATAAAGTTGTATCGTATCGTATTGTATCGTATCGTATCGTAAAACAAAGGCAGCTTAATTGCTGTGGTTCGCTACTAACAGTAATTTGCATGCACAGGGGGTGAAGGGCTGCCAATGTTAGCTATATCTCTTGTTGTTTTTCTTGTGTTTTCGCTCCCGTCTTTTCAAAGTTAGACTGGGCCAGCTCTAAACAGACTGGGCCACGGCCCCGGTGGCCCAATGGACCCTACGCCGGTGGTTGGGCGTCTATAGTATTAGGCCCTGTCTTCACGAGGACGATTTCGGTGTTTCTCGGGCAAGTAATTAGCCGATCTGCCCTTTTTGTCACACGGAGACGGCGTTTTGGGGGACTTTAACGGCTAATTTTGAAACTACCTTCCAGAGTGGGAAAGTTTGGAGACGCGACTTTCACGTCTCCGTGTGTACAGCGAATGCCGGTATCTTTCCTGAGCCGGTGATGTCATAGTCCCTCCCCCCTCCAAACTCACCATGCCGCTGCCTTAAAGCACATGCACTACAGAGGTCCAGACCATAACAAACAAACAAGATGGATGCACCCAGTGTTAATATGATCATTGCGTTCCTGCTGCAGCAAATATTGACGTTATTTGGAGTTTTACAGCAAAATGTACTGCTCCTACAGTACACCCGCCAGCTACAACAAACGCAGATGGAGCAGCTGACCAGCATGCTTTTATTAGATCCACCGCGGAAAAGAACCAGACGGGCAACCAGGAGAAAGTTTTGGGTGAGACCTGGCAGAACCGGCGAATGGTGGGACAACATCGTTAACGACGTTGCCGTGGCAAACGAATGGAAGGAGAACTTTCGCATGTCCAAAGCCTCTGTTGTGGCGCTGACCGAAAAACTGCGGCCGTATATCGAAGGTGAAACCACAAACATGAGGACCCCGATTGACCCACTGAAAAAGGTTGCGATACTGCTGTATTACCTAAGCGATGAGGGAAGGCTACGCAAGACTGCTAACGCCTTCGGCGTGTCGCGACAGGCCGTGTCTGTCATTATAAGGAATACAAGCAGAGCGATTGCCATCCACCTGGGTCCGATATACATCAAGCTGCCTTCTACATAACCGCAATGTAGACGCAGTGAAGTTTTATATCGTTCGCAAAACTAGGCGGGGAACAGCCCGCGACGTCCTCGTGAAGACAAGGCCTTAGTATGTAACTTCACCCTGTTGTTTGCATGACAAAACATGCAAACAGCAGTTATCAGTGCCACTGGCATAATGGTGTTTATCTGCAGAAACACACTGAATAGCCTTTTGCTGCATTGTGGTGTTTTCACTGTTTGTTTTAGACGCATCGGGACATTTTTGGGCCACCAAAACAAAATGTTTCTACAGTTAGAACTATAGAAGCCAATGTGTTTCTACAGGTAAACACCACTGAGTCAACTGTCAACAGTTTTGGTGGCCACGCCCCCCTCAAGACTGAGTGGCAAAACATTGAGCAGCATGAAGTGTTGGAGTTTGGAAGCGCTCGTTGGAAATCACTCAACCACCCTGCGTACCACCTGTTTCTAAATGTCACATAATGCAGGAGGCAGCAAAATGTTGTGTTATTGAAAACAAGCACTTCCAAACTCTGACACTTATATAATAAATAAATAAATAATCAAATGCAGGGCATTTCTTGGCAGAAAGTAAGTAGCTCATAACGTTTCTATGGTGGATTTTTATTAAACAAAAACTTTGCAGATAGATATCATTCAAGCTTTTCGTACAGCTGCAATGTTGGTGAGTTTAACATTGTTTAATACAATCAGACAGGACTTTTCTGTTTGGATGAATGGGCTGTCAAGGCCAGAAAGTAGTTTTTTGCCACTCAGTAGGCGTCCCCGCATAACTTCCAGGTACGATGATGTCACGTGCATATACCCTCTATTGGCATATGGCATTCAGTCCCCTGCTGGTATAAATAACATCTTACGTGTCCACATCAAACAATAGATCAATGTGTCAACTGCTTTTTTGAAGGTATTGCAGCTGCCACATAAATACATAAACAAACATACAGATACAAACAAACAAACAAACACAAAGCCTGTTTATGAGGGAATATGAAAATGAAATGTGGGCTATCAAAAAAATGTCCAGTAAGCGTCCACCGGGGCCTTCCGTCTGGCTTTGCAGCCTAGCTGGCCAAAGCAGGCCTATAATCCCCAGTCTGAATAGAAATGGATTTGTCTGGGTACAGAGGGCCCGCATGTTGCCTTGAACTCAGAGACAGTCACACAGGGCCCGGAGCACTGTCACCGTACATTAACCCAGCACAAACAGCATGGCGGGATAGTCCAGCTGCTCTCAAACTTTTGCTCTTCCTCATGGACCTACCTGTGAATTCTAGCAGTGACAGTTAATCAACAGACAAGCAATTACATTTTCATCAATAGGGGGCATATGGGATGAATCCCCAAATTACTTACACATGATTCCAGGGGTGACTTGACATTGTCATTGTCTAGCAAAAATAGTGGGAGGGGCCTATATTTCCAAAGCCATATGTGCGATCAAGGCATCACAATTTCCCCAGAATTGCACCTTTCCTGTACTACTGAGTGCCTCTGAGACCAGACTGATTACACCTCAAAATACACACATCAATAATATGATCTATTATATTGCATTACTCACACTACATCATTTGGTGTTCATATATTCAAACGGGTAAGGACTAGTAATAATTGCGACCATAGGTCGCAGCTTACTATGAAAACCTGAATCTCCTGTCAGTTGGTCGGTCACGCCTCCATATATGGTCACGCCGCGTGACATCACACCTCCATATATGGTCATGCCTCATGACATCACGCCTCCATATATGGTCATGCCCCATGACACGTCACGCAACGATATATGGCCATCTCCATATATGAAGATCACAACACTGACCTCATCAAACCCTGGATAGCCATACATGGAGAAGACTGGATCATCACCTAGATCTGAATGGAGCCGGCCAGCACCTCAAACCTCAAACCCTTAGATCTCCATATATGGAGCTGACCTGTTCTGACATTCCATATGTTGATCCATCTCCACCCATCCTTCCTCTTTGATGTCTCCCTTTTGACTGACACCTGTCCATTCAAACTCTACACGGGCCCGCTCCAAAGTTATTAGTGCAGCCGGCGAAAACTAGAGTTCTCAACAGGCCCGAAAATGAAGACCCGGCCCTACATGGGCCCTCATCAAACCCTGTACAGGTCATCCTGCTTCATCTCTCTCTCTCTCTCTCTCTCTCTCTCTCTCTCTCTCTCTCTCTGTGTAAGACCTGAATTATTTTCCCAAAAACATTATAAAATTAATCATAACAATAGGATTTTAATGCTTACAGTACGGCTCCTTAACAACTCCCTCTTAACGGTCCGATTCCTCAATGGTTCCCTCCAACAATTCCTATAGGGACAGGTCTGTAAGAGTGTACAAATGGAAGAGCATACCAGTTCTGACATTGTGATAAAAACGGTTCCTGAAATGTCTCCAAATGTGATGAAACTGATTCTGTTTCAATGTCGGATCCAGTTCCGGATCCCATGCCTCATCCTATATCAGATATCAGTATCGCCTAAAGAAAATGTATAACTAACTATAGGTTATGAGGAGGAAGGAACTGCATTGTGTTTTAATAGAAATAGTGGCATCATGCACAACATGGGGTGGCGTGTACTGTACATTAACCTATGCAGAGGTTGTGAGTGTGATTTTGTTTCCTGGCACAGGGCTCTCCTCCTCTCTCTCTTCCCCAGAGGGCCCGGTGGACGACAGACGGATCGCAGTGAAGCCACGACTCCAGATCCGGTGTGCAGATGGACGCCAGTACCTGCCCTAATCCGCAACTCCCTGGCACACAGGAGGGAGAGAGAGAGAGAGAGAGAGAGAGAGAGAGAGAGAGAGAGGGAGAGAGAGAGAGGGAGAGGGAGAGGGAGGGAAAGATGTATACACTGCCATATGTCATGCACCAATATGTATCGCTTTGTGAAATTGTAGACGCTTTGGAGATTTTTGATTGCAGGCCCGGATCCAGAAAAGTTTGAGAAACCACAGCTCTGTGTGTGTGCGTGGGTTTGTGTCTTGTGTGTGTAATGTGTATGCATGAAGTTATTGAGATCAGTCTCTTCACACATTGGGGTGGAACAAACTACTACAACATCTTAAGTCCAATAGAAGTACTGTTACTTGATCGGAATACTGCTCAAGTATAATTTGTAAATTGCAAATACACTTGTAGCAAAGAGAATTATTTTAACAGAGTCAAAGAATCCTGTTCCTTGTTTTAACAGATGGCTTTATGAGTTTGTATCACTGATACACCTGAGAGACTGCATGCAACAAGCAGGACAGTTTAGCAACATTCAAATAACATGGGGCCCTATTGTGGGCCATCTTGACACTGCTGTGTGTCACACAAAGTGTCAAAACTGTTGCCTGCCCTATAGCTCATTATGATAGGTCACTTACTCGTTTATTATGCATTACAGTCTGGTGTTTATATGTCTCATCAATGACTCAAACAAACCTGCATAATCAAGTCTGGCATGTATATAAAAACAATGAAAACGAATTAAATCTATCCGGTTCAAATAAAAATCATTACAAAAAAAGTGTAATTGTAAATGCATTTTTGGACTCAAACGGTTTTATGTATGTTGGTGCACCGAGGTCAGCTGATCTAAATGTCCACAACACATTGTCAGCGCCATGCACTGGGAGCTTTGAGATCAGCTATCTTCGGCACGCGGACTGCAACCAAGTAGAAAAATTAACCATGAGAAAGGGACTGCTGTGGCATGCAAATTGATCAGGGGGAGAGAGAGACAGACACATGTGTTGTTGTCAGTGAAGATGGAACAGGAGACGGAACAGATCGTTCGTTTTATTTCATTTAATGGAATTTAGAACAAGTCGAGGGACACTGTAACTCCTTATTTAATGAGGGGGTAAGTTATGGCTCGTTTTCACTACGACAGGTAACCCAGAACTTTCCATAACCTGATTTGTTCCTGTAATGTTTTATTTTTATTCTATTTCATGTATTTATTTGAACCCATTAAGTAAGATGTTGAGGCCGATTCTCAAATGCCCTTCTAAATCAGTAGCTCTCACGCTTTCAAGATCTTTCAAAAATGTTCAGAAAAAGCTCACAGTGCTAGCTTGTAGCTTGTGCTTTCCCAGTTTGAATGGGTTAAGTTGTATTATTTTTAACCAGAACCACACCTGAAGGAGGAGGTGTGTCATAAAAACATACTTAATTTAAGTTAATTAAAAATAATAAATAAATGCAGATCTCCAAACCTCCCAATGTGTTGTGTTGTGACACGCTGTGAACTTGTAGATCATCTTTTTTTGAGTGGTGCAGCCACTGTCCCCTTTGTATGTTTAGAGTACCAACAGGTGACAGAGTGGCACTGTTGAGCTTCACACTGTGTGCAGGTGCATGTTGGGAAACTGAGTTTTAGTATAACACCAGTAGTTTTTAGTGTAACACCAGTACAGAGCAGTACAGATGCATGATAAGAGGCAGTACAGTACAGTACAGTACAGTACAGTACAGTACAGTACAGTACAGTACAGTACAGTACAGTACAGTACAGTACAGTACAGTACAGTACAGTACAGACAATAGTCCGACAACCAATAGTCCGACAGCCAATATAGTCTGACAGCCAATAGTCCGACAACCAATAGTCCTACAACCGTAATGGAAACAAATCCAGGACCCTGTGAAATGCGTTTCATGGCACGACGCGGTTCACTATAGTTCTTGTGGACGAAAATAGCCATTAGAGTGGACTCCTGAAGTGACTGCACTGTTGTCTGTCCTCCAGACAAAATCAAAATCCTGCAAATCACATTACACGCACTATATACGTCTCTCAACCCGCAGTCCCTCCAACAGTGGTGGAAAATACTCACATTCTTTATTTAAGTAAAAGTATCGATACTGCAATGTTGAAATACTCTGTTATAAGTAAAAGTCCGGAATTCAATATGTACTTGAGGTAAATTACAAAAGTATTGCCTTCAAAATGTACTTAAAGTAAAAGTACTAATTGTGCAGAATGCCCCATTTCGAGTTTTAAAATGTATACAAATATTTTGAAAATAGCATATCTACCAGGCACCAGCTCACAGTGTGTCACGATGAGCTTGTAATCGGCTACATTGTGAATGTATATAGGGCCAAAGTGGTTATGTTTTGTAATAATAATCCAAATCTACACAGCAAATACTTGTAGTGGAGTAAAAGTTTTAAAAAAATGCATCTGAGATGTAGTGGAGTAGAAGTAAAGGTATTGTGGAAATACTCAAGTAATGTACAAATATCGCAAAATTGTACTGTACTTAAGTAAATGTACTCAGTTACTTTCCACCACTGCCCACCAAGGACTGTGGAAATTGTAACGATTGTAAAATAGTATACTACAAGATAGTTATCTCTATTTTAAATGGCCTCATGTATTTTACCTTTCTTTCCTTTCACCGCTACTTTCTTTATTTCCCCCTTTTTTTATTTCTGTTTCTGTATTAAAAAAATATTTAAAAAATGATGCAGGATGAATTGAACAATTGAAGAAAACGTATATATTATATAAAATCGTAATTACTCGTCAATAGTTAAAATAAACGGACTAGTCAACGTCCAGCTTTCAATTGGAACCAAATCAGCTCCTTGCATGATATGGAGCATGCTTCAAAGGTGTCAGTGAGATCTATTTTGCACCTGAACTGCTATTTCATAGTTTCACTGCATAAGTGCATATATGTTGTGTTTAATGGTTCACAGTTGTGTGTTCATTAGACAGGCATACATATGGGGAATAAACTGAGTGTGTGTGAGGAGCACGGCTACACGATTCAGTGCAACACAGAGGATGGAACTGTTGCCACTTCAAAGGAGGGTAAAGAGGTTGTCATCAAAGGGATCAAGGTTAGTTCACACCACCGTAAATCTTTGATCATCTTTATTTTTAACCTTCAGGTAAAACAGTAAAATAATAATACAAAAACAAAATGTATATATTTTTGTTTTGTTGAATGAAATAAGAAAAATAACAATGTGGTCATTGATCTTCCACCTGAAGTTCAAAAAGGAGTAGGAATAAGTACAGACTTATTTACTCCTACCCCCTTCTTATAATAATTACAAGTAATTACAATAATCATATAATCCAAGTGTTTAAATCAATTGATCTGTTTTAATAGGCTTCCTGCATGTTGCAGCTGTATTACAATTATAAACATTCAAAAGCATTGTGTGTGTTGTGACTGTATAACTCTGTTTGCTGTGTTTCATAAACATTTAATAACTATTTCCTGAAAATCCATGGTTTGGGGCACACAATATTTCCACCCAACAGTGATGCTATAATGATATAAATTGTACTGTGATTTTACTTAATAGAAGCCTTATCAGGGAATTGCCTCAGATGTTGATAAGCTGAAAGCCACAATCCATCCACATATTGTGGGCTACAACTCATTCGAAGGTAGGCCTTGCCACAACTTCAACTATCCTTCCATAACACATTTGAGTAAGAAGTATTGCCCCAGGCCTTGACATATTTAACATGAAGTGTTATTGAACAGAAGCTTAAAATGAACACACATGTGAGCCATCCTAAACAAACAATGTGTCACACGTGGCACAATAATTTGTATTTCTCGTCAAATGTGACAGTGGAAGACTGCCTCTACATTGTGATGGACCACTGTAAAGGTGGCAATCTTGCTCAAAAGATTCAGGAACAGAGAGAGTCTGGAGGAGGATTCGATGAAGATCAGGTAACATATACAGAGCTAAGAGTGGTTAATTTACTTTGTTCCCTTTACTAGCAATGCAGACTATGTAGTAAAGTCAAACGTATACTGCCCTACAAAGCCAGCTATTGTGAGCAAAGTGCAGTAAATAATTAACTGATAAAAGGGTTTAAAATAGTAAATTTTGGTCAGCCAAATGGGTTATCACTGAGATATACCCTATACATAATATGCTAACTTATCAGCAAATTATCAAGGCTGTATCTGTTCTTGAGGTAATTGTTTATCACCCAACATCACAAAGGCTAATTTAACCTTTGGGATAAGTGTGTCCAAAAACGTAATTGGCTTAAATCCTTTTCAGTGCCAGCCATTGTACTCAAGTAAAGTACTGAATTACAGTACTCAATCAAATGTACTTTGTAACTGTCCACCATGATTGTACGTCCCACAGATTCATACACAGTATGAAGGGGGGATATGAAATTTGAGCATAATTTGGCCCTTGGGGGAAACTAATCGGATCAACGTCATTATTATACAATACCTTGTTTACATGCTATGCCTCATTGAGGTAATGAGGCCATTGTCAGGGCATATAATGCAAAACACATTTCCATGTGAATACACAATTAAGTACTGTAAGTGTCATCATCTTATCGCACGCACGCACGCACGCACGCACGCAGGCACGCGCGTGCGCACGCACACACACACACACACACACACACACACACACACACACACACACACACACACACACACACACACACACACACACACAAGCATTGATAAAATAAACATACAGAACATAAGAACTTAAGAAGTCCTTCATCGTGTTCAGTTTATTGTCAGGCCGATCCGAGGATGCTACAACTACTGTAACATCTCTTACATGGTGATCATAAGCTATTCAACTTAATGCAAGCTTAATTAGCTTTGCATACCATTCTCATTAAGTTATTCAATCAGTCTTTGTAAGACTAAAGGGTCGGAAACATGTGACTTTAGCATCCTACTGTATGTTGGGGACAGTCACATGAAGTCCTGTGACATTTATACAATACTAAACATGTTTACTTCTTAAAAGCAGTGGTGGCAGAATTAAGTACAGACATTTCTATTTAAGTAAAAGTATCAATACCACAATGTATAAATACTACAATACATGTAAAAGTCTGGTGTTCAAAACGTACTTGAGTAAGAGTACAAAAGTAATGGCATCAATTTGGTAAAGTCATTATGCAGTATGTATGTTAATGTATGTTTTGTAATAATATGCAAAGTATACAAAATGAATGAATATGACCAATTCCGGCTGGCGCAGTTAACTACCATCTATGGCCACGTGGTGGCAGTTAAGTTGAGTTAACTTGTTAAGTAGACTCAGAGTACTTGAGTATAGTTACTTTTCACCACTGTAGGAGTAGGTAGCATTATGCATAGAGGCCATGACTTGAACTAAACAAAGAGAACTGTAATCTAGATATAGTTTGGTACTTAATTGTAAAATCCAGACCATATCTCTGGACATATTATCATGACTATTTTCACCCGTGCCTTAGCCCTTATCCCTATTTTTATTTTTTCCTTTTTAATGTTTAGATTTTATTTATTTATTTATTTATTTATTTATTTATTTATTTATTTATTTATTTATTACTAGCCTATGTACATTGACACGTTCTGAGCTTTTAGATTGGCTATTTGAACTATTACAAATGTTTTTCAAAAGCAAAAAAATAAAAAGGAAAAAGAAAAGACAGCAAACTGTAGGTATAAGGGGTAAGGCACTGGCAAAAATATGGACCAGTACAATGTGATTTGCCTCAACAGATTCTACAGTGGATTGTTCAAACATGCATGGCTCTGGAGTGTATTCATGAGAATGGTCTGCTCCACAAAGACCTCAAACCTGAGGTACAACAACTCATATTCATACTGTGCACACAGCTGTTTTATATATGAAATCTTGTTTGACTAATTGCACTAATTGTCTTTTTCTTTTGTCTTTCAGAGGATACTCCTCACAGAAAGTGGAACAGTTTGTTTGGGAGGATTCGGGAGCCTCAGTGAGAGGTATACATCATGGTCACAAATAAACTGTCAGAGTTAAACTAACATCTGGGATTTTACTAATATTATCGGCTTACAGTACTACAATCATTGTTTTTTTTCTTCCATAAGGATGCATTGCAAAACAATTTCATTGTGTTACACAAATCCTGAAATGTCGACATATGACACTAAAAGGTAAAGCAGTCTATTATGTTTAATCAAAATAAGGTACAGTATGCAGATCAATACATCATTTGTATCACGTATTTTCCCCCTCCAGTGATATCTGGGCCCTGGGCTGTGTGCTGTATGAGCTTTGTACACTGGAGTTAGCAGTAAGTGGGCATGTACAATTATGTCAAAGTCAATCTATTAATTAGACCATGGAGAAAGAGGGACACCCGCACACTGCCACTTGCTGGTTCAAGAGCTTTTATTAAATGATAGCAACGTTTTGGTCTTGCGACCTTCCTCAGGCTTGGTTCAAAACAGGCTGGCTCACTAAATAGGCCTACATTTCGAGAGGTGTAGACAACCATTCAGAATGCATACCTGATAATCATTAACAGATGTGCTGTGCTGGCAAAGTCGTGTGACCTAAAGATACATCAGTGCCTCTGTAACATTCGTCATATATCATTGAAAATAACAAATTACAATAAAAAATATGCCATGCCACATAACAATACAAGGAAATCAATATACAATTAATAAGCAAGTCAATGCCACATATAATGTCCTGCTCCAATGACAAGAGTGGAACATAGAAGTAAAAATCCCACCTGTGTGAACTGAGTGGTGTAAGGTATTATATAGCCTGATCAGCTGTGGTCACTGACGTAATGTCTCATTCCGGCCAATCACAATGCACCATGCTCATTTTTTGCGCACAGACAGACAGACAGACAGACAGACTAACAAAGCCAGTTGTAGGAGTGGTTTACACCACTCAAAAACAGACAGTGCACAACAAATGGTGCCTATTGCAACCAGCTGGTCAAGAAGTTCGATCTATAATTGATTGAGAGTATATTTTTTGGTATGGATAATTACAGCATAACATTTAATAGTAGCTTATCATTAAGCCCTTTAGGGTGAAGGGTTTGTAATATGTGTATCCAGTATGCCTCACGTTGTTTGAGCAGAACGTCATGGTTACCATCGCTTCTGGGTAGCTTGACTTCTATTCCAATAAAGCGGAAAGTGGAGATGTCATGTTTAAGAACGGCAACAGGATAGTCACGGTCATTTTTCCGAATAGAACTCTTACAGTATGTTCACAAATTCTCTGTTTTAGCTGTCTATTGTAGTTTTGCCGATGTATGCTAAACCAGGGACATCAAATCATATACACCACATGGGTTGAACAAGTTATGAAATTATTGATCTTGAACTGTGTGTTACCAGTACCACACTGAGCACAATGGCCACATGGATAATTTCCTTGTGGAAGAGGACTCAAGAAGGTCTGAGTGTGACCTTGGTAGACTGAATGTCAGAATGTACAAGCTGGTCTTTTAGATTCTTTCCCCGTTTTAAGGAAAACAGTGGGTTATTTAAACAGTGTAGCCAATTCAGGGTCAATTAGACCATGAAAGTCTTATTTTAATATTATTGTACAATGTTTGACAAAGTGTGTTTTTCTTTACATTATGATTGATTTATTTAGTGATTATGCAAGAAATACTAATCCTGTAACTTTCACTGTATCAAATCAAATAAGGTGGATCAATGTCACATTCTAGGCCTAGGGTAACATATTTCCACTAGAGGGCGCCATACTGCCACCACAAATTTGAGACTGGCATGGACAATTGTTGCTCGTAACCTTTATGCTTGTAATAATGTATAATAATGATCTCCAAACAGTTTACCGCAGAGACAGAATTCAATCAGAGAGCCGGAGATGAGTATCCAACTCTCCCGGGACATTTCTCAAAACACCTACAACAACTACTGAATGACATCTTCCAGAGAGACCCTGGGTCAAGACCTACAGCCAGAGACATTCTTACTAGGCCCTTTATCACCAATTTCCTTATAAGCAAGGTTTGGTCGTTTCCGCCTTTCATTCCTATATACCTCTCATTCCTGCCTCATTCCTCTCTTCTCACCAGAACCCTTTCTCTCTCCCTCTCTCAGAGTAAAGCAACTATAGAAGAACTTCAGGCCAACTTGGGCCTGCTAGCGGCCTTGGCTGATGGTCTGGAAAAGGTGCATGAAAGCACCACGATTGGCAGCCTGACGGGCAACATCACTGGAGCGGTGGGGAGCCTCACGTGCATTTTAGGTCTCTCTCTAGCTCTCACTACCCTTGGTCTCTCTCTCATTGTCACTGGCGTGGGTGTAATCGTGTCTGTAGCCGGTGGTGCCACCGCCAGCATATCAAACATCACCAACAAGGTGAAAAAGAACAACGTTCACCAGGCCATCGGAAGCGTCATCAAACAATTTACAGAGAAGCTGAATTCAGTGGTGACATCTCTTGCGCACATCAGCCAGGGCCCAGGGCAGCTCCCGGAGATCCCAGTCTTCCCCAACTCCGAGGGTAGGAAAAGAGTGAGGGAAATGGCGAAAAAGGCTGCAAAGATCGGCGCAGAGGCCGTCAACTGCCTGGGCGGGATCCCGCAGCTGGTCGACCTGATCGAAGCGGGCGGCACCGCTGCGGAGATGGTCAACGTCGTCCAGGCCGTGGACATGGCGACGGGGGTGCTGTCCAGTTTGGCCGTGGCCGTCGATGTCTTCTTCATCGCCAAGGACGCCAAGGAGATCCACGACATTCGGCAGGCACAGGCACAGGTGGCTGCAGGGGAAGGCACGCATTCTGAAGGGGAGACGTTGATTGATGCTGATCCTGAGTCGGTGAACATCAAGTCAAAGACCATGAAATTTGTCTTGTTGATCAGGCAGAAAGCTAAAGAGCTGCAAGAGATTGTGGATCAGCTGGAAGAAACTGTAGACGGATGCTTTAGGTCAGTCGTCTACAATGATTGATTGAATTGCCGCAATCTTCCCGATATATATGCTATTGTATTTGATTGGAATGCAAATCTGACTCTAAAAAGACACCTAAACATGCATTTTTTTATTTTATTTTTTATTTTTTGACAGGTTTCCTCAAGATTATACTCTGTGTTCTATGATTTATTTATAACTTGTATCTATGATTAAAATGTAATTTTGTCCAATCTGGTAGAGCATGTTAATGCAATATATCAAATTGGGAGTTTGTGTTCCAGCTCTTCTATTGAGACACTTAGATTGTGTCAAAGGTCATCAGGTCTCACCTAGACACAAGATCTGACATGGATTTCACAGATATTGACCTGATGGTTACTATTCAATTGATCCCCTGATCAAGCAGGCAGGCTCTATTAACTCAATGGTAAAAATATCTGCACAGCAGGAAACCGGGTTCAAATCTGGGGTAGAAGAGGATCGGTTACATACTGTAGTGCAGTTTTAAATATAGAAATTATCAGTATACACATACTTTGATGGATAGATTTGTTACACATTTACATTTTTGAGTGGTGTAAACCACTCCTACAACTGGCTTTGTTAGTTTACGTGTCTGTCTGTCTGTCTGTTCGTACCAAAACATGAGCATGGTTGCTATGGTCACCCAGTTCACACGGGTGTGATTTCATTACGTCAGACATTACGTCAGACCACAGCTGAGCTGATCGGTCTATATAAGACCTTACACCACTCAGTTCACACGGGTGTGATTTTTTTCATATATTTCGTAATGCATCACATTCTTGTTAATTGTATTGTTTTATATTTTTTCATTTAATTTCATTTTATATGGAGCTTTGAGCTTTCTTTCTTGTAGCCTGGTGAAACCAGCCCATAGATGGAGGGAAATGTGAGATGTTGATTTTGTCGACTAAAACTATGCCGAAAAATGTTTGTCGACTAGCTTTTTTCACTGACGAAAACTAAATAAAAACTAAAGACTAAATATTTTCAATTTTGTCAACAAATAAAAACTAGACTAAAATGGCCCCAAAAACACCTTAGAAAGCAAGTGTCTATTTAAAGGATAACTTTAGTTTTTTTCAACCAAGGTTCATGTTTTAGTTTGTTATGAGAGAAGGTAAAAGATGAGTATTATTTTTGTATTCAAGTATTCAACTTCCTGGTCTCAACTGCGCTTGTTTCTTTCCTTCCATGGAGCACCATGGCATCGCCCGTACAGTCTTTGCGTCTCGTCCTCTTTAGACAGTCCTTGAAGGAAGGTAGGAAGAGCATGCAGTCTAGTGAGCTTAAGTGGCCCGCCCAATTGGTCAGCTGACCGCCACATGAGCGAATGACATGTGGGCCTTGCAAACACTGAATACACCCACATAGTAATGCAGCATATTAACCCCTTCCCCCTTTCTGAAACCAGCTCCTCGCCCTACACACTTGCCCTCGATATGCGTGTTCACGCGAGGCTGCGCTATATTAAGTGTCGTCCGAAACCAAGCAGCCTTGAGTGGAAGTGAGTTATAAAGCCCTCAAGAGCGAGTCTGTGCCGATCTAGACTCGATTGCCTTGTGCAGCCCTGCTCTCTGTCCGCATGGAAACCGCGACCTACAAATAAATGATAAATAAACTGCTCCTAAACAATCTTCATCTGATGCAGAATAGACAACGCTCCAAGTTCCAACTGATGTTCACAAGGGCTCTTTATTTACCCCACCGTGAAAAAACTATAAATGAAACCACACAAACAAAACAACTTTTAACACAATGATTTATAAACACCATGGATGTATATGACATGTCATTTTTGACAAAATAACAGGTAACACAATTGCATGGTAATGGCAACGAATGGTGTCTGTTTCCTGTTTCTACACAAGGAGGGCGAGTGTATTTCCAAACTGTTTTTTATACCCAGCACCCTAATCAAGGGAACTTGATTCAGCTGGAGGGGCACTTCCTGACGAGGGAACCTCCCGAGAGCACTTCAAGTCAAGGGACTGGTTTCAGAAAGGGCCCTTGAGTATATGAATGCGCCTTTGAGCACGGCATGAACCCCCTCGAGTATATCTGACTGAACTAACTCCGCAAGCTACGTATCATTTATAGTTTGCAAATAATTGCAGTGGAGTAAAAGTACAATATTCGCCTCTGAGATGTAGTAAAAAGTATTAAAATTTGGAAATACCCAGGTAAAGTAAAAATACCTCAAAATTGTAGTTAATTACAGTACTTGAGTAAATGTACTTAGTACCCACTGTGTACATTCGACTTTTTCAAAATAATGATCAGATCAGGGAATCATCCTCACTGCTGCTGCTCCACTCCATTTTCGTTCTGTGAAAACATTGCTATAGAAATAATAAACATCACACTCAGTGTGCAAGGATGTTTTGCGTGACGTTCTTTTATGCATACCTTTAGGCTATGACTGCCTTTGCAATTGTGCATAGCCATGGTAGGCAACCAGACCTGGCAGGGCTCTATCCGGTTTTGATATATGTGATATCTCTCACGCTCTCTCGCCACCCGCTATCTCTATATTTAATGATGTACGTTTGCTTCTCTCCCTTCGCTCGATCTTCCTCTATAGTCCAGCTGCTTAGCTCCAATATATAAAGGAATCGTTCAGTTTGTGATAAAAGCATGACATTTGGTACACATATAGCCAAAGGCATCCCAAACATAATTGGATGTGGAGGCATCCTGAATTTTCAACATGCCACCATTGACATCCTATTATAAGGCAATATTTTCTAAATTTCCTTGTGCTTTAATTAAGTAGCATGTGACATATCAAACTAGGGGGTTTTCATGATGCTGAATCCATTCCAAGCGTTAGTTTTGCATAAAAACAATTTGGCCAATTAGCCCAAACTAATGCTTGGAATGGATTCAGCATCATGAAAACCCCCTAGTTTGATATGTCACATGCTACTTAAAGCATAAGGAAATTTAGAAAATATTGCCTTATAATAGGATGTCAATGGTGGCATTTTGAAAAATGGCTGCCATGGGTGCCATGTTGAAAATTCAGGATGCCTCCACATCCAATTATGTTTGGGATGCCTTTGGCTACAGTATATGTGTACCAAATGTCATGCTTTTATCACAAACTGAACGATTGTTATGGTTATGCTGCACTACTATCTCACTCATGTCATGGGACTCACCTTATATACTCTGGCCATAGCTCTGTTCTGATGTCATACATACCTAATATTGCCACGACAACGGGTAACAGCATGATGTCATGGCAGTGACATCGCCATGACTATAATAGAGCCTAGGTTAAGGTCATATAGAAATAGTGATTGATAGCAAATAATATCAAATAACACCACAAACTATTTCTACCCTTAAGACACCATAGGCCGAGTGTCTCTCATTGTAATTCTTGATTATACCTAACAACGCCAATTTGTGCAGCTTCCTTTGCCTTTGTTTGTCAGGAAGTAGAGCATGCCTGCCCAGCAACTATTAACCATCATAAAAAAGGGTGGGGGGAAAAAGAGAAAAAAAAACACTTCTTTTAATAATAGATGTTTGGGTTTTGGCTGGGTTTGTACAGATGTTTCTGTCTGTCTGTCTGTGTTCCTTATGCCCATATATGGAGACCCCTGTCCCTGATGTCATCAATTTGATGACATCAGGGACAGTTCACAGACATTTTGTGCATTTTCAGTGAATTGCCCAACTTTGTTATTGTGTATTTATTTAAATGTATGTATTTATTCCGTATAAACTCTTTAGGGTCCCTGTGTCATGTGGTTCAATACATCATCATCCTACTGTAGCCTAATCATGCAAGACTCAAAGCTTGAAAATGTCGGTGCAAGAACACTTGCAATTTCCCAGAATTGCACCTTTCTATAGCCTAGTTCATTCTTGCCACATCACTCACTCAGTCATCAGCAATACACAAGCGGAGTTTGAAGTTGATCAGTTCTGAGGCTTCGTACACACATCAGACGAACATGCTCTGTGCTGTCCGTGTTTCATGGCCGCCTCAATGCTTTTCCAATGGAAGTCACATGGTTTGACCAAACAGTTGTGTGTGATGGGGGGAGGGGGGGCAATCAAACACAAGTGTTTGGTCAAACCACGTGACTTCCATCGGAAAAGCATTGGGGCGGCCATGAAACACAGGCAAATACTAAGCCTCAGAATATGCAGGGGCAAATAGCTAGACGGACAGACGGACGGACGGACGCGGACGGACGGACGGACGGACAGTCTGTGCCACTTTTATGTCCAGACTCTATATGGAGGTCTGCAGTATGTCTGTTTCAATTGTATATTATTATTATGAAACATACATTATAAGCACTTCAGCCCTACTGTATTTTCACCATTTGAAAATATCTAACCTATAATGCCTATAAGAGGGAGAGAGAGAGAGAGAGACATTACACACATCAAATCAACTTCTAGTTAATCACTCTTATTTAGTGAATCACTCCATTTTGTTCTGCGAAAATATTGCTACCAATATAAATATTACGCATCGCACTCAGTGTGCAAGGATGTTTTGTGTGACGTTCTTTTTTGTGGATTTCGGATCTGCAAAACACAGCGAAAAAGTGCAGGCTGTGTGCAAATACCTTTACTGCTCAAAACAGGCTATGACTGCCATCAAAATTGTGCATGCCCTGGGTCTGTCTGTATGCCTTGTATGCCCATACATGGTGATATCTATATCTGTCTGTCCTTGTCCCTTGTATGCCCATATATGTTCATGGAGATACCTGATGTTATCAGTATGGGCATATCTGGCCATATATGGGCATACGGGGTGGAATTGGCAGTTGTGGAAAGTCCTGTGAAGGCAGTGATAAACGTCTGTGGAGAATGTCTGAAGAGTGCAAATTGACGGTGAAAAAGGGTGCTAATTAGTCCACCGTTGCTCCCGACATGCCCGGCTGGTTACAACTAACCCGTGGCCGGGTTGAAATTCACCCGTGGCTCCTGACATGTGGCGGGTTAAAACTAACCTGTGGCAGGTTAAAACTAACCCATGGCCCCTGACATGCGTAGCAGGTTACAACTAACTTGTGGCAGGTTAAAACTGACCTGTGGCTTTCTGTGAGGTTAGGTTTAGGTTTTAGGAAGGGTGTCGGACGCATGACTGTAGGACTAAACACATGCACACCTGTGAAAAGTGGACGACAAACTAATAAAATGGCAAGTGTGGGGAATTGGCTCAGGCAGAGCCTGGGAATTTGACAGGTACACTGTCGGCCACTGTCCCACTTGATGTTGTTGGGTTAGCAATAGTAGCTAACGATGCGATCGGATTAAAACATGGATTAAATAATACAAGCGCTTAAAAACGAGAATTACAGGTTTGGCGCGGTAGGGTACTAATTTAACCCTACGGTTTCTCCGTTTCTGGCGGACTCTGTGTTAAGCTATGTTGTTTCATGAAAAAAAAGTCCATATATGGGCATTCCCAGACAATGCCCTTATACAATCCTTAAAGAAGAGGAAGAACATCTTAAAATGAAGTAAGTCTCGAAGCTCTACGTACTGGTGTGCTGATGTTCTTCCTCTTCTTTGCCTGACATCCAGCACCTGGCCTGAATATAGGCATTGAGATGTGCACACAATCTTCTCTGTGAACTTATACAATCCTTATAATGCCCATATATGGAGATCCCTGATGTCATCAATATTCAGGCCATTATGGGAATGTCAATGGCCATATTGTGAAAGTCTCATGATAACCAGTGTGGTTGCCGCAACGCAAGTCACACTTGCAAATTAACCAAGTTCATTTGGAAGTGTGGAGCTGACTATCACCTGGATCTCCATATATGAAGATCACGACACTGACCTCATCAAACCCTGGATAGCCATACATGGAGAAGACTGGATCATCACCTACACCTGGATCTCCATATATGAAGATCACAACACTGACCTCATCAAACCATACATGGTTTGACATACTAGATCTGCGTACAGTATATGGAGCCTGCCAGCAACTCTACATCTGACCTCACTGACACCAGATTAATCGTTTAACTCCTGATTCTCAACTGTGCCATATTAAGAAGCTCTGTTGTTTAAAGGGTGAGGTTGCTTCTCGCCCTCAGTGCGTCTTACTGGTTAGGTGCACTGGCATAACCTGACCAGAACCTCTTCTGGTGGTTCTGGACAACCGTGTATCCAACCGACACAAGGGTGGGCACTGCACTCCCTGTGGTGGTGTGGAACACGTTGTCGAATTTGAAGTCGGTAGGACCAACTGTTCTCGAGTTATTACATGGATTGCAGATGTACACACTCATACAGAGTCGGTGCATTTATTGTTAAGACAACGTCTGTAAAAAACATATACTTTAGATAAATGTGTACTTCTTCACTGTCAGTTGATGCTTTATACATAATGACCCAGGGGGATATTGCGGCATCTAGCAGCAGTGATGTCAGACTTTTGGTTCTCTACTGACTGAAATAACAGATTGCAGAATGAGACGCATATTGCAAAACAAATCATCTCTTCAATGTTGTTAATGCAACTAGCTTGTACACTATTGTCAACTTCAACAATCAGTTAGTGGGGTCCAGTGGGGTGCAACATTCATGGATCTGCAGATTGTGCAGAAAGGACAGCTCGGCCATAGGGGAGGGAGGGGGAGAATATTCTATTGGTGCACAGTGAGGGGATGGCGACGGGGGCTGATACGTCACACTCCCTACTCTAATAACCAACACAAATTCTTCTTCATCATCATCATCATCATCATCATCATCATCCAATTCGATAGCTGTATCAGCGGGCGGTTCAATTTCTATTCCTGACTGGGTCACAAATGCCTCTTCCTCCTCATTCCCTTTGATCTTGTCTTCAAGCTGTTCATTTTCTGTTTCCGGCTGGGTCACAAATGCCTCTTCCTCCTCATTCCCTTTGATCTTGTCTTCAAGCTGTTCATTTTCTGTTTCCGGCTGGGTCACAAATGCCTCTTCTTCCTCATTCCCTTTCATTTCTTCTTCAAGCTGTTCATTTTCTATTCCCGGCTGGGTCAGAAATGCCTCTTCGTCCTCATTCCCTTTCATTTCTTCTTCAAGCTGTTCATGTTCTATTCCCGGCTGGGTCAGAAATGCCTCTTCTTCCTCACTCAATTTGACCTTTGCTTTATCAGGCTGTTCAATGTCTATTCCCGCCTGGGTCAGAGGCCACTGACATCTGCTAATGTTGGCCTCTGGCTGTAGCTTATGGCCGTCCTGCTCAATCACTGGAGCCATCCTCTTTGTCACATGCGCCTTGTCACGCTTTCCCTCAGCCTTGTCGTTTTCCATTTTTCGAATTTTACTACGTACCACCTTCCCCGTACTGGCACATGGCTCTCGTTCAGAGCCAGAGGCCCCCAAGGGTTTGCTCTCCTTCTCCTCCTCATCCTGCCGTTTTCTTTTCCCCCCAGGTTTAGAGCACGCATCCAAATAAGGTCTAGAACTATCAATGAGGCGGGGCTTGTCATCGGGGGTCAAGGCATGTACAGGGGGAACAGTTCGAACAGTTCCATGCCCACCACCGACACACTTGTGTGACTTAAGGTGGCATGACTGATTGAAATGCCTGTCACACTGCGTACATTGGTAGGGTTTTTCCCCAGTGTGGATACGCTGGTGTGTCTTCAGGTTACCCGAGTGGTTGAAAGTCTTGTTACACTGTTGGCAAGGAAAGCGTTTTTCTCCGCCGCGCACATGCTCCTGTGTCTTCAGGTTACCTAACTGACCGAAACTGGCGTTGCCCTGTTTACTCTGGAATGTCTCTTTCCCAGTGGAAACACGCTCGCAAGGCTTCAGATCAGCTGAATGATTGAAACTCTCATTACCTGTGCAGTGGAAAGATTCGCCTCCGACGTTGAGACGCTGGTTTCTGCTCACGTTATGTAACAGCTTGAAACTGTGGTTACCTGACCGATAGAAACTCTTGTTACACAGTTTACAGATGTGGGCTTTCTTTCCTTTAATGGAAATCAGCTGATGTGTCTTTACTTCTGGTTGAATCAAAGCCTTAGTGGTCAATGGTTGATGAATGTGAGATGATTCATCTGGTTCTCCATGTTTCTGTCTGGTTACAGGGCTATTGATTTCTGGCTGGCTGGCTGCTGAGATATTTACTTCTGGTTGAGTCAAAGCCTTATTGGTCAACAGTTGATGGTTGCGAGATCTTGATTTGTCTGGTTCTCCCTGTTTCTGGCTGCAGGTTACAGGGCTCTTGATTTGCTGGCTGGCTGCTGGGATATCTCTATTCCTCAACATCTTAAAGTAGAGGTCATTGTGGTTCCTTTTCAAATGGGTAAGGAGATAATCTCGAGATGTGAAGCACATGTCACACTCAGAACAAGAGAAGATCTGAGACTGGGAGGATTGGGACTTTGCTCCTTGCAGGAGCGGCAGTTTATTGTCAAAGTTTCCTTCTTGTTGTTTCCGACTGGCATCACAATTCCTTAGCCTTTGCGTGTAGAGGGCATTGTGGCTCCTCTTTATGTGTTTATCAAGGAAGGCCTGAGATGTGAAGGCATAGTCACACTCAGTACAATCAAAGACCTGCGCTGCTTGGAGGGGCGGCTGTTTATCGCCACAGCTTTTTGCTGGGTTTGCCTGGATGGATGCAGAGCTGGTTATTTGCAGACGTGCTGAACTTTTTTTCGGCACTCCACGGTAGAGGTCATCGTGGCTCCTCTTCATGTGATTGTGTTCCTGAGACTTGGAGTCATATGGTCGCCCAGGAGATGTGAAGAACTGAGGTTTGGAAGATTGGAATCCAACTCCTTCCAGGAGCGACGGGTCAAAGCTTTTGTTCCACATGACCTGTGAGCGGCTGTGTAGATGTCTAAAGGTGCTGAAAGATTGATTGGTCTACCTGAAAATTCCCACAATCTTGATATGTGATATCTCTCGCGCTCTCTCGCCACCCGCTATCTCTATATTTAATGATGTACGTTTGCTTGGCTTCGCTCGATCTTCCTCTATCCCACTCATCTCTTGGGACTCACCTTATATACTCTGGCCATAGCTCTGTTCTGATGTCATACATACCTAATGTTGCCACGACAACAGGTAACAGCATGATGTCATGGCAGTGACATCGCCATGACTATAATAGAGCCTGTAGGTAGAAGTTTAAGGGCAGATAGACATAGTGATTCATAGCAAATAATATCAAATGACACCACAAACTACTTCTACCCTCAAGATACCATAGGCAGAGTCTCTCTAATAATCAGACTCATTGTAAGTCTTGATTATACCTAACAACGCCAATTTGTGCAGCTTCCTTTGCCTTTGTTTGTCAGGAGGTAGAGCATGCCTGCCCAACAACTATTAACCATCATAAAAAAGGGTAGGAAAAAAGAAAAAACTAGAAAAAATGCCCTTCTGGGCACAGGTCTCCACCAGGAGGATAGGAGTGTGTGCTGTTTGGCAAAATGTTTAGGAGTAATATAATCATGTTTTGTGTGTGTGTGTGTGTGTGTGTGTGTGTGTGTGTGTGTGTGTGTGTGTGTGTGTGTGTGTGTGTGTGTGTGTGTGTGTGTGTGTGTGTGTGTGTGTGTGTGTGAGACACGGCTTGGCCTGTTGTAGCGCCACCATGAGGCTGATTTGAAAACTGTCAAGTGGCATTTCTTCCTCAGCCTAGTGGGAATATGCATGCACAGTTTCACCGCAATCGGACGCTGCGTTGAGTAGTTGTAGCGATTTGTACAAAACGGGTACAAAGCGGGCTACTCCTGAAAAGTTTAGAAGCCAATCGTAGGCAATGAAGGTGGATTATGAGAAATCAAACAAACCCGTCTTGATCACATGACTATGGAGAGCATGTGTACCGATTTCCGTGAAATTTGGATAACATCTGAAGGAGTAATATTAGAAAATGTGTTTTACATATGTCGGCCTCCTGGTGGCGCTAAAAAGAGCAGATGTGAAAAATTCCAGGCAAAGGTTTTTCCTTGGCCTCTAGGGAGTTGGCATACAAAGTTATCCACAAATCCGTGCAGTTGGAGGTAAAAACACTTTTCGGCCAGTTATAGCGCCACCATGAGGCTGAGTTGAAAATGTTCACGTGGCATTTATTCCTCTGCCTAGTGGGAATGTGTGTGCGCAATTTCACGGAAATCACACGATGTGTTCATGATTTGCAGCATTTTGTTTGAAACTGAGCACTCCTGCGAACTTTGGAAGCCAATGTTAGCCAATCAGGATGGAGTCTGAGAAATCTGAAAGACCTGTTTTGTTGAATGACTCTAGAGAGACTGTGTACCTATTTGCGTGATGTTTGGACAAAATCTGTAGGTGTACTGTCCAAAAACGTGTTTTGCACAAAGCGGCCTCCTGGTGGCACTATAACAGGCCGTTCTGGAAATTTTGAGGCAGAGGTTCATTGTTGGCATCCAGGGAGTGTGTGTGCAAAATTTGGCATCGACCGGGTTAACGGTGCCGGAGATTAGCTGTTCACAGACGGACGGACGGACGGACACACGGACGGACGGACGGACGGACGGACACACGGACGGACGGAGTGCAAAACATACTCTCTCCCCATGCCTTCGGCCTGGTGGAGACAAAAACACTGTTCTTTTAATAATCTAGATGTTTGGGTTTTGGCTGGGTCTGTCTGTCTGTCTGTCTGTCTGTCTGTGTTCGTTATGCCCATATTATGGAAACCCCTGTCCCTGATTCAGTTCACAGACATTTCATGCATTTTCAACCAGCTATAGTAATTGCCCAACTTTGTTATTGTGTATTTATTTAAATGTATGTATTTATTCAGTATAAACTCTTCAGGGTCCCTGTGTCATGTGGTTCAATACATCATCATCCTACTGTAGCCTACTCATGCAAGACTCAAAGCTTGAAATTGTCGGTGCAACAACACTTGCAATTTCCCAGAATTGCACCTTTCAGCCTAGTACATTCATTCATTCATTCATTCATTCTTTTTTCTTTTTTTTTTATATAATTTTTATCCCACAATTTTGTAACCCATTTTTCACCTCTGTGTCAATTATCTAATGTGATCCTGGGCTCTACACACCCTCCGCCAACCTGGGGAGAGCAACGGACTTGAACTCATGCTTCATTCATGCATGAGTGTCCAAGTTGCTCCTTTTCACTTACAGGGGGTAGTTTCCCCGGCCGGACGTATACGCGTGGAAGGAACACGTTATTCCAACCAGTTCCTTTCCCCTCCATCAGGCGCCCCGGCTGGCCAGGGGGAGGCAGTTTAGAGACCAGGATTACTGCATGTTTTTTGTGAGGGTACCTACCCTAGGGGACACGGGGAGAACATGCAAACTCCACACAGAAAGCCCCTTTCGCCAACCCCGCCTTGGGTATGGGCACTGATGATGCGGAGGAGGAAACACGCCGCCAGCACCCACAGCGCCCCGAGCGGGAATCGAACCCAGGACCTTCTAGCTGTGAGGCGACAGCACTACCAACTGTGCCACCGTGCCCCCGTGTGTGCCATTATTAATGAATAATCAACAATCAGCAGCTTATGGAAACCAATTTGGCCCCAGTCAGTCAGTTCCCCCCACAATGCTCAAGATGACATTGAGAATAAGCTGCTGATTGATAAGTAGTACCATAGAAGACGTTAGGCCTCACTCACACCTATACATCTAGCATACAACAATGTTGCCTTATATAACAATATTTTGTCATTCCAGCTGTTTTGAGGCATAGGCTCAAGACAGAAACATCCTTAGATTCCACATGAATGTGAGTAAACTAAAAACATGGCATCAAAATATATTTCCTGTTATTAAGTTTGTATAGGCCTTTTACAGTATTAGATCAGGATTAGAACATTTAGAAGTAACTCTTGAAAAGAAAACTGTTAGATAGATAGATAGATAGATAGATAGATAGATAGATAGATAGATAGATAGATAGATAGATAGATAGATAGATAGATAGATAGATAGATAGATCGATCGATCCACTTATAACCAGTAAGACGCCTGAGGGTGAGAAGCGACCGCGTCATAAAGGGCGAGGTGACGTGCACGCATCCACCTGGGTGACTGCTGGGCGAGCGCTGGCGCTTTGGCATGGGGGGTAAGATCAACATATGGAATGAATTCTGTACTGGCCATATATGGAGCATGTCTTGAGTGTACAGGGTTTGATGAGGTCAGATCAACATATGGAATGTCAGAACAGGTCAGCTCCATATAGATCTAAGGGTGGCAGCGGGGGCAGTGTCTTGAGTGTAAAGGGTTTGATGAGGGCCCATGAGCTGGGCCTTCATTTTCAGGCCTGTTGAGAACTCTAGTTTTCGCCGACTGCCGGGCGCGGTTTGAGGTCAGATGTAGAGTTGCTGGCCAATATTGATACATCAGGGATCTCCATATACTGTATGGGCTTAATTGCGACATCAGGTTGTATTTACTATGACATCAGGGATCTCCGATGCCACGTGATGTTATGAGACCTGGGCACCATATATTGGGGCTTTAGAGTGTTACACTGACTGACGGACAAAAATGTACGATTTCATAGTAAACGCGACCTGCGGTCACAATAAGGCCTTATATAAACGGTTGCTTATTCACAATAGAACCAAATATTGGCATCCTGGGGGCAGAGAGCACTGAGGGGGAAGGTGCCCAACCCCCAGAAAAGGGCACCATTTTGGGGTGGACTTTTTGTGGGGGTCCCTTGTGCCATTTCACATCAGAAATATCCAACTAGGATGTTCCACAATAACTTGGCCTGTGTCATTGGACAGTAAAAGAATACATTCTAATTTCCATGTAAACATAAAAATATATAATGTGTGTGTGTGTGTGTGTGTGTGTGTGTGTGTGTGTGTGTGTGTGTGTGTGTGTGTGTGTGTGTGTGTGTGTGTGTGTGTGTGTGTGTGTGTGTGTGTGTGTGTGTGTGGTGGGGGGTAGGCGTTTCTTTCAGTGGGGATCACTTCATGGATGGATTTAATGACTTTTGCAGTAAAAGTAAAACTTCTGACCATCCATTTCATGAAGAGGACATCTTAAAGATATGAAAAAACAATGTCACATTTTGTTGATAAATAGTAGGACCAAAATTACAAGTGAATGTCAGAAAAAAAACTTTTTGCTATTTTCGCCTATTTAAGGCCTTATAAAAAAGGCTGCTGATTCACATTAGAACCAAATATTGGCATTCTGATTCTTCTGGGATGTAGGCACACTACCTGTAGACAATTTGTGCAAGTATGATGTAAAAACAAACAGCAGGTAAAAAATGAGGATTTACTTGGAACTCTCTCTTTCAGATAGGCGTTTGTGGTGAGTCACTTCATGGATCAATTTTAAGACTTTTGCAGTAAAAGTAAATCTCGGGACAATCCATTTCATGAACGGGACATCCTAAAGATATGAAAAAACTATGTCCCGTTTTGTTATACCTCGGGGAGGGGTATAGTCAACTTTTGGGGCTTTTGTTCCTGCACTATAGGGGACACGGGGTTAAAAAAGGCCCTTTCGCCAACCCCGCCTCGGGTATGGGTACTGATGACGTGGAGGAGAGGACACGCCACCAGCGCCCACAGCGTCCGAACCCAGGACCTTCTAGCTGTGAGGCGACAGCACTACCGACTGTGCCACCGTGCCCCCGCCTAGTGCATTCTCGCCGCATCACTCACTCAGTCATCAGCAATACACAAGCAGAGTTTGAAGTTGATCAGTTCTCAGGATATGCAGGGGAAAATAGCTGGACGGACGGACAGACGGACAGACAGACAGTCTGTGCCACTTTTATGTCCATATGGAGGTCTGTATGTCTGTTTCAATTGTATATGCCCATATATGGAGATCTCTGTATTATGTCTGTGTGTGACTTTTATGCCCATATATGGAGTTCCATGTCAGGCATTCCCAGTACTATCATAGTGATGACATCAGGGTTCTCCATATATGGGCATAAAAGAGGGCATGCCTGCCCATATGGGCATATGACATCAGGGTTATCCATATTGGCATAAAAGGGACACAGACTGACAGATATAGACATCTCCATATATGGGCATATCAGTCAGATAGCTAGTAGTGCGAGGTGTGAGGGCCACGTATTGGCCCCCGAAGTGGACCTCTAATTAATTTACATGTGGCGTTGATTGGTCCAGTGGTGTGCAAGATTAGCTCTGGACTGGCCTACAGTGTACAGTATATGCCAGCTGGGATGACTTGCTTCAATCAACAGTCGGGTGCTCCAACTGCAGGGAGGTGAAACCAGAGCCAGTTCCACCTCTGAAGCTGCATGTGGAAGACAGATGACACCCTAAAGACCAGTACACTGATCAGTTGCTCACAATATAATTATTGGTGGTAGCTAGGTCCCAGTGCAAACCTCATCAATGACTTTGATGACAATGACATTGGGCTCTGGATCTACAAATATGGGTATGTGCAGGCATTGCCTATCTGGGAAGCAGCTGCAATATTATGATAATATTCAGAGAGACCGGTCCTGGTGGTTGCTATCAGTCAGCCATCTTTATTTTAGAACTACCCGCCTCCCCCCAGGGGGCAGTTTTATCTCTTATCACAACATCTCCCCTCTCAAAAAAACAAAAACTCAAGTGTAACAACAAAGTCATTAACTTTGGGAGAAAAAGGCACACCTTACTCAAACTTTTAAATGAGAGGTGTGTTATACGTGTTATACAGCTCCTGCGCTTGCTCCCCGGCACAGTGAAGAAGCATGGACATTGTAGTTTCTCTGCTCTCTTGTCTTTTTTCACTGGCGCACATGAACAACTTGAAGCGTTGAATCCATCTTCTCCAGTTTTCTGCTGTGTTCCCGTCAAGACACAGTGTCTGTGGTGGTTTGAATGACTCCATATCTTTGTATAAAAATCGTAGTTTTACTCTGACACCATGCAATTCTATGATAATATTCAGAGAGACCGGTCCTGGTGTTATCAGTCAGCCATCTTTATTTTAGAACTACCTGCCTAGTGCCTCCCCCCAGGGGGCAGTCTTATCTCTTATCACAACAGCAGCCAGGGCCATGCTCACATGAATGATTCAGTTGTATTGTTCAATAAGATATACAGTTCATGTTCAATATACAATAATTGTTCTTTAGACGCTGCAAAGGTGAAGATGAAAAGAATACAGATGGGGTGATACAAAACTGAATCTGATCTGAATCAATGAAACACTTTTCTACCTATCTGTATGGTATAGACTCTATATGAATATGGCATATGCAGCATAGGCTATATTCTGCATATACTTGCCATATATTGGCATAAAATAACATAGCACCACCATTAGCCTTTTCATGTCGCGCACCCCCTAGAAGGCACTCGCGCACCAAAAGGGGTGCACGCACCACAGTTTGGGAACCACTGGAGAGGATAATAGTATCCACAGGGGGTTGGAGGTGGTCTTCCTTTCTATTCCTCCATTGACAAATGTAGACCCATGGAGTTGGGTTTGAGGGTTGACAAGTTGTTGCCTAGAGCTAGCTATACGCACAATGCCCCGCCCCAACTAGGACAATCTTATGTTGAACGTTCAGTATACACTTAGAACTATAGTTGTTGCAATATAAAAAACTCCATCCACTTCTTCTAGCTATGGGGTTCAGGGGTTATGACGGGTTCCCAGGCCAGCCTGAATATATCATCCCCCATCCGGTCCTTTGGTCTGCCCTCAGCTTTGCCTTCTGGCCCAGCTCTCTTTTCATCACAACCACTTTGTCCCCAGTACCGATATAATTGTTCTTTGATATTTATTTGATGGAATGCTTTAGTAGTCAGAATCATAAACAGCACATGGTACACTAAAGCACAAGGCGCACCAAATGGTTGAGACGGGACGAGACGGTATAGCGTTCGTCCCAGCGGTGTGATATGTTCTGTTGCACAAGAGTTGGGGCTCTATTTTTGTCCATGTTAAACCCCTTATCCATAAACTACTTTGCCTTTTTTTTTTTTTTTTTTTTTACTGTAGATTGGCTATTTTAACTATTCAAAAAAGTTTTGGGATAAGGGGTTTAGCATGGACGAAAATAGAGCCCCAACTCTTTAGTCTTGCTGTGATCCTGCAGAGGGCCTGAAATTATGCCCATCCGGTCTACATGTCCTGATGGTCTGTGACCTCCAGCTCTTACTGTAGGTGAATCAATATATGGTTTAACCCCCAAAAAACGTATACAAAAGGTTTTTCAATGTATTCTGGTATATTGGGCATCCTAAAAAAACATACTAAAAGTCTACCAAAATCTACTCCCCAGAAAGCCGTCATTTTCAAGATTGCGTCCCAGACAGAGTTTAAAATGACCATATCTCAAATGGGAAAACATTTGCAAAGTATTTTTCAACTTATTCTAGTACCTCTGGACATGCTTAAGGACATACTACAAATTTAGGAAAATATATGTTCGGGAAAGGCGTAATTTCCAAGATGGCGTTAAAAATGGCAGGCGTATAAAGCTTATAAACGGCTATACTATATCTCAATTGAAAAAAATATATAGAAAATATTTTTCACTTGATTCTTGTACCAGACATGCTTATGAACATACAAACGATTTAGGAAAATACACCTGCCGGAAAGGCTTCATTATTTCAATTTCAATTGAGATACAGTATAATATATATAATGTAACCGTTTCATCACTTAATTGAGACACTTCAGCTCAGATTGACCGGGGTCATCCCTATGTTCCCCAGGTTCTATGTTCCCCACTCACCCGGCCCCCCAAAAAAGGTTCTATGTTCCCCGCTCAACCAAAAAGTGGTTCTATGTACCCCACACAAAAAAGGTTCTATGTCCCCCACATAACTAAGAAAAGGTTCTATAAAAGGTTCTATGTTCCCCACTCAACCATGGAGGCTGTGTACAGTTCAGAAGTTAACATGTTATTAATGAAAAAATCACACCCGTGTGAACTGAGTGGTGTAAGGTCTTATATAGCCTGTCTGACGTAATGAAATCATGTCTGACGTAATGAAATCACACCCGGGTGAACAGGGTGAACATAGCAACCATGCTAATTTTTTCTGCACAGACTAACAAAGCCAGTTGTAGGAGTGGTTTACACCACTCAAAAAAGCGAAAAGGGGGGAGCCTGATAATGTGATGTCACTGGTAGGCAGGAGTGTTCCCTTAATGATTAGGTAAGCAGAAACGTTTATTTTTCCTGTAAAAGTCTCCTTTTATTGATTTCAGCTGTTACAATTCCAAACATGCAAACATGACCCACTTTAATTAACGTCCGTCTAAATTAGTAGCTTAATCCACATACATAAGAGTTCTCATCGGGCCCGGCCCTAACTGATCAGGCCAGAGGCCCAGCCCGGCCCGACTACCCGGCCCTAAAACGTCGGGTCGGGCCTGCTCGGGTTTGTGCAGAATTTGAGAACTCTACAGAGAGTAAAAGTGAAACGCCAGCACCATCTTCATAATAGATACATACACAAACAGACAGAACAGAACTATTATTTTTATTATTATAAACAAATTAAATATTTTTTTTTTTCATGGAGCCCGAGGCCCGGCCCGGCCCTACTGATTAGCAAACATTTTAGGCCCGGGCCGGGCCTAAAATGTCGGGTCGGGCCTGGTCGGGTTCGGGCAGAGATTGAGAACTCTACCCCATATATGAATGAATATAGCCGAGAACACAATGTGAGTCTATTTTGAAAATTGAAAGAAAACAGGCAAAACCAACGTTTTGCATTTCAAAAGTTGTATTCTGATTAAATACTTTGGGGCATGTAAAAGAGGGTGACATTTATTTATAGAAATATCGTCCATGTAAATGGAGTTAATGGCAAACACTATCCGCAAAACATACACTATCCATATGTCTTCGCCCTGGTGGAGACAATAATGGACTCCGTATTGAAAACCACTGCTCTAGTCTAGTCTATACCACCAAGATGGCCACCAGGGTGCCCAAAGGGCAGGTTTCTGATAGTAATTTATCTCCATTATGTTCCGTTATCTGTGTAGAGATGATATTAATAATTTGAAATTCAAAATTAATATTTCCTGCATTTTTTAGTGAGCGGGGAACATAGAATCTTTTTTAGAGGAAAATGGGGAACATGGAACCTTTTTTAGTTGAGTGGGGAACGTAGAACCCTGGGAACATAGAACCTTTTTTGGGTAAGCGGGGAACATAGATCCTTTTTTTGCGGGGGTAAGTGGGGAACATAGAACCTGGGGAACATAGGTACGCTCCCAGATTGACCATAGACCATTTATTGCAAAGCTATTGCATGTTAGTATGGCGGTGTGGCTCTGCTCATGTGATATCAGATGATCTGCGTACCGAGACGCAGGTCTGATATCACATTATCTGTGCACGGTGCACCTAGACACAGCTCTGATATCAATGAGCAGAGCCAAAGATACAATAATGCATGAACAACAATACACAGTAATGACGCACCAACACATGATCAACATAATGAAACTACACAATCACAACAATACAATGATAACCCATAACCCCTGGACTAAGAACTACAGGGAGGAGGCCGGGAGGTGGGGATATTGGCAGGCAGCATAGACACTGAAAAAGCTGCACAAAAAGAAGAGAAAGACCAGGCAGCATCATATGCTTTTAATGTGTTTTTAGAAAGTCCCATCCTCATATAGTGAGAAGCCGAATTCAAATAAGACTGCAAGCGGCCGTCTAGTCTAGCGTGAGTTGATGAAAGGTGAGCAAACCAAGCTGGATGGGGCAGCCTCGGGGCACAGGTCCCTGAACTCCTGAAATTTAAACCGAGACAAGGCGTCAGCAATCTTGTTATCTACCCGGGAACCCCGGGGGCAGGCGCTAGAACTGCAGATCCCAGAGTCCTCAGGGGTATTGGTGCCGGGGTCCCAAGGCCTGGATCGATGACGTCATTGGACCGCGCCTGCCATGGAGAGCTGCACGCACGGCGTCCTCCAGCTTTTGGATTCGGGAATCCATTCGACCCAACGAAACCTGGATGTTATTTAGGGCATTGAGAACAGCATCAGGAGGAGGATTTGAAACCACCGGAGGCTGAATTCTGGGCTTTTTTGCCGCAGATTGAGTGCTGGGATCAATATATTTAGAATTTTAGACTTAGCTTTGGCTTTCTTGGAAGGGTCAAGTAGCACAGCTGCTGAAGCGGGGAGGTCGTCGGGAGCGGCCGAACTGGTGCCGCCCTCTTGCTGCTGGCAGAAGAACTGGAACAGCGCTCTGTGGGATAAACGCCGAATTTAAACAGCTCTAGAATCCTGGGCACTGGCCAATTCTTAATGGATGGAATCACCCTTTTTGCCAAGCGAACGCTGCGACGTCGGACACTCTGGGTGTTATCTACCTCCGCCTCATCACGGCACTCGCTGTCATCTGGCTCTAGCTTCCATCTGATAGATCACTAGGGAGAATGAATGGGGGGGGAACCGTGAACAACATATATAAACCATCTGCCTTCCGTGCCGCAATGAACTAACGCTACGCTTGAATTGTCCAGCTGCCATTTTTAACGCTATCTTGGAAATTACGCCTTCCCGAACATATATTTTCCTAAATTTGTAGTATGTTCTTAAGCATGTCCAGAGGTACTATAGAATAAGCTGAAAAATACTTGTTAATAAATGTTAGCACATTTGAGATATGGCCATTTTAAACTCCTGGGACGCAATTTTGAAAATGACGGATTTCTGGGGATTAGAGTATGTTATTTAGCATGCCCAATCGAATCCATCGGAAAACCTTTTGTATCCATTTGTTGGGGGTTAAGTGATATATTTTCATATTGACTCACCTACTGGATCACTTTGTATAGTCGAGAACAAGTCCCAAGTTTAGCATGGACGAAAATAGAGCCCTTGGTCTCTTGTTCCGGAACCAGGACGGAATCCACATTGTTCCTGTTTTGTTGTTTTTGAGGAGCACTAGCACCTCCAACATCGCTTTCGGAAATTGCGTCATACAGCAGCCAAGTCCATGGACTTTTTATGACATTTAAAAAAAACAGCAGCCCACGTGATGGCTGAGTAATATGTGATGCCTGTATAATTGGCACACACCATCTGGTCCACCCTTTTCAAAAGTGAGACTTTCCACACATTTATCCTGCAGCTCCTCCGGCGCTTTGCCACGGTGGAGTTGTTTGTCTAGTCTATCTCAGGGACTTCCTCCAGGGACGAAATTGATGTTGATCCTCCATTTATCCGGCTCTGTCTTTATCATAGACGGCAGTATATTCAGGTATAATCAGGGTTCAGGAGTTCCTTAAAGTGCTCCTTCCGCCACCAGACAATAATTTAAGGTCAACAGTGTCCCATCCTTGCTGTATACAGCTTGGAATGTGTTGCCATTTCCTCCAGAAACGCACCAGAAACGCGCCAGAAACAAAACAATGCCGATCAAGGGTCCTTCTCTGGGGCGACCCTGGGCTGGCCAGGCCATTTACTGCCCTGTCTATCTCCACTGACTATCTAATGAAAGCTCATAAAAGCTCAGAAAGCCTGGTGCCCGCCGCATTGTCTCCACTCGCTAAGTCCCTGGCTTGTCCCAGGGGCACACGTCATTTTTTAAATTGAATCCCTCCCACACACGTTGTTTTGTCTCTGTCACATCTGTGGCTTCTGCCTTCCAAATGTCTCCCGGAAGTCCCCCGGTTTAACATCCCAAAAGGCTTAAGTTGCGCAGGTTCCGTGACCACGGTGGTCCACCACAATGTTTGAAGGTTATCGCCCCTTGTGGCACCTATTGACCATGAGTGCCACAGCTTCAGCAATAGGAGCTTTGAACACCGACCACTTATGTCCCCAATAGTTATGGTGGGTTTGGGTGGGCCAACCCAACATGAATGGTTCGGGTCGGGTTTAGGTCAGGGTCGGGTTTGGGTCCGGGTCGGGATTGGGTTAGGTTCCTTTTCTTTCCTTTCGAAAAGAAGAGGGAGGAGTTATAAAGGTCCTCCTGTCAGGAGATTCTGTCAGATATTCCCAACTCAGCTGCACTACACATTAAGCGTTTACCAGGTCTGTCTAGCGGCTTTCCTTGCCATCTGACCCAACTCACCACCAGATGATAATCAGTTGAAAGTTCTGCCCTTCTCTTCACCCGAGTGTCCACGACATGTGGTCTGCTGATAGAACAACAAAATTACCTTGAGGCCTTGGGTTCTTTGGTATCATAATTGTGATACCAAGTGTCTCTGTTATTGCCCATGTGTGCATTGAAGTCTCCCAGTAGGACTTATGTATGTTTCCCCACCCAAGAAGTCCAATTCCTCTTATCTGCTGTTCGGGACATAGTTACAGACACAACAGAGTTTACCTCCATTACCCTAAGGCATAGAGAGGTGACCCTCTCGTCCACTAGGGTAAACCTGAAAGTAGCCACACTCAACTGGAGACTCATGAGTATCCAACACCCACCTGGCAACTGGCAACTGGCAGCTCTAAAGAATAGTGTCCAACCCCTCTCCAGGAGTTTAGTGCCTGCTGTGTCTGCGGGATCTACTTGTTAGTACTCCACTCCTCCCCCCACAAATTGCCATTTTACAACCCAAAGGTCAGCCTCTGCTGCCCTTTGATGAATTGAACAAGGTGGACCCTCTTGTAAACAAGTGTAATGCTTAATTGGGTCGTCCACTCACAGTTAACAGTCTTTGTATTGAGTTTGTGCTTTGTACTGTAATTCTGCAAACTGTTAATAAATATTTCAATCAATCAATCAATGGTCTACCTGATCTACCTTCACTGCCACCTGTCTGGCAGCACACCCAACCCTACTCAAAATAGTTCTACTACATCCAGTTGTATTTGCCAGCAACCCCAGCAGTTCAGCTCCTGAGTTGTACCTGGCTGCTGACAGGCCCTTCACCTGGGACTGGCTCCAAGAGAGTGTTCCGGGCTTCTACCAAGTGGGGTATTCTTACTTATGCATACTGTTGCCATCTTCAGTTATTGACAGCTACCAAAATTATTTTGCGAGTTCCGCAACATCATGATCCATTATTTTCTCAGACCTGATTCTGTCTGTAAAGAGCAGCGCTTGGCATGCACGCACAATAAAAACACATTCCTTATTTGAGGGGCACTCCAACATCTGGCTTTCAGAAATTATTCATGTGGCAGCCAAGTTTATGGACTTTTAATGTTTGAGGAAAAAAAACAGGACCCCACTTGTGACAGCATGTGGCAGCCAAGTCTATGGACTTTAATGTTTGTCTTTAAACAGGACCCCACTTGTGATGTTATGTGGCAGCCACAGTGGGGTCCCTCACTTCAAACGAGTGTGATTTCCCAAGTATAGATACTTGCTCAGTTATGCTGATCTTCATAACACTTTATACCCCTGTTGTTTTGCATACCTTTATTCTGATTGTTTTAAAGTAATTTGTTTTGTCTGATTATTTCAAACTTGAACGGCAGTGGATACTGCTAGTACACTGAGCAAGTGATCAGAATGATATGATGAAGCTGTAACACACAAGGCAACCTAGAGACTGTGTATAGTCAATCTTCTTTCATTTGGATTTTCCTGTAGTGTGGGCTGTGTGGCCATATTTGTTTGGTACCTTCTAGACTAGAAGGTAGACTAGAACTCACATTGGACTGCTCCAAAAATATATTTATTCAGAGACACATCTGCAAAGAAATAATACGTTTCGACCCTGTGGTCTATGTCAAGTAAGACCACACAGTACGGAAAGTATACTGACAAATACCACACGGTTGAAACATTGTATTATTGTTTTGCTAATCGTCCCTGAATCTTTTTTGGAGCACAAGTGAATTGCGAGCTCCATGCTTTGTTCTAGATAGTCAGTTTTTACAGTTTGGCTCAGCACCAAATAACGGAGGATGTGAGTTATATGTTTTTCTGAATGTGTTGGTACCTTCAACACCCTTCGGTTGACACGGTTGCAGAGTGGATGCGCCGATGTGCGTTCAGCTGACCTAACTGATTGAAAATCTTGGCACAATGTTTACAGGCGAAGGGTTTTTCGCCAGTGTGGAGACGCTGATGCGTCTGCAGGTTACCTAACTGACTGAAAGTCCTGTCACACTGTTTACAGGAAAAAGGTTTTTCTCTGTTGTGGAGACGCTGGTGCGCATTAAGGTTACCTAGCTGACTGAAAGTCTTGTCGCACAGTTTGCAGTGGTAAGGTTTCTCTCCAGTGTGGATGCGCTGGTGTGTCTTCAGGTTGCCTAGCTGACTGAAATTCTTGTCACAATGTTTACAGAGGAAAGGTCTTTCCCCAGTGTGGACACGCCGATGCGTCATCAGGTCACCTATTTGACTGAACGTCTTGTTGCAGCGTTTAGAACGGGAAGGTTTTCCTCCGTTGTGGATTTTCTGGAGTTTCTTCAGGTTGCTCGACTGACTGAGACTCTTGTCACAGTGTTTAAAATGAAAAGGTCTTTCTCCAGCATAGAGATGCTGGTGCCTGTTCAGGATATTCAGTTGCTTGTAGCTCTGAGTACCTAAACGACAGAAACTCTTATCGCACAGTATACAGACGTGCGTCTTTTTTCCCGTGTAAGTCAGCTGATGTGTCTTTACTACTTCTTGTTGAGATGCAGTCTTCTTCGTCAACCGTTGATGAATATAAGATCTGGGTTCTTCTGATTCCCCTTGTTTCTGTTTGGTTGCAGAGCTAGTCATTTGCTGACAGGCCACTGAGGGTATCTGTCCATTCTTCAGTACTTGGCAGTAGATGTCATTGTGTATCCTCTTCATGTGCTTTTGGAGGAAGTCCCGGGCTGTGAAGGCATATTGACACTCAGAACAGGAGAAAACCTGAATCTCGGGAGATTGGGACATCACTCCTTCCAGGATTGCCAGTTCATCATCAAAGCTACTTGTATGCATAAACTCTGATGATGGGCTGTGTACGTCTGCAGGGGATGGATATGTGCTTCTCTATCTTGTTATGGATCGATCTGGCCTATCTCTCTCAATCTCTAGCTACCACTACCACCGTCTTTCTTTCTCTTGTTCAGGTTTTCTTCCTATCTCATGTCTCTGCACTGTACTACACTGTCTCTCGATGTGTAACACTTCCTCTGGCTATATCCAGGTTTTACAGAGACAAAAGGGACATTTAAGGTACTTTAATCTTCACATGTTATATAGGCTCACCATAGCTCTGTTCTGACATCACACAAAACAAAAACTGTTGCCAAGCATGCCTAAACTTGCTAACTTTCCCCGGCACTATTCCAGTTTGTCAGAAAGTAGAAGGAAGCCTGCTCATCACCTACCTATAATTACTAGCATAATAATTGGGAAAGATCACAGCCTATTATACCTAATACATTTGAGCTGAGTTGGTGACCAAAACTCTTAACAAAAATTCTCACCCAATGTGAAGTGAGTGGTGCCTTGATGATGACATATGGTGATGATGTCCAACGATTATGTATTGACCCATATGACATCACAGGGGGCGGAATAAACAGGAATAGACACTCATACACACGCTCAAAAACATTCTAAAAAAATCTACAAGTGTACATGTGTTGCGTTGTTAGTTGTATATCCCAGAATAGTTATAGTTTAGTTATAGTATCCCAGAATAAGTGTTTAATATTGAAGGCTGACAGTGTTGGCATTCTTTATTCATATAGTGATGGGGAGCTATTTGTATTAATGGTATTCGGAAATAGTAGTGTTCATTACATAATGAAGTACTATCATGTCATATATTGAAGCAGCATAGCACAAAGCAGAAACTAAAACTAAATCCAGCATTCTAATGCTGTGTAGGAATTTGCATGTAAATATTTCTATCACAAGTAGCATTGCTGGCATTAATAAAAAACACAACCAATGTAAGCACACCGGCCAGCAGAAGACAGGTCAGCTTATCTCGCCAATGTACAAAGCCAACAGAAAATCTTCTCATACAATTATATCAATGTTATTCAAACTCAGGGTTTGCAGAAAACAAATGCATTGTGAGCACCAAACCAGCCAAACCATCTGCTACACTGAAGATACTGAGCAGGCTTGAAGGCATTCAAATACTGCACGCCCTCGTGTGCTGCACGTTTCCAGCTGGAACTAGAAAAAGTGCCCCTCGGGGCACAGGTCAGGTTGTGGCCTCCTGGTGGTGCTATAATAAGCTAATGTGAAAAGGGTGCCATTTCTTCTTACGCCTTTGATGGCATTTGGATGATTTGAGGCATTTTGTCCAAAAATATGTTTTGCAAAAACCACCTGTTGGTGGCGCTATAACAGGCCAATGTGAAAAGGGTGGGATATATACCTCAGCCTAGTAGGAACGTCTGTGAAAGATTTCACGTAAATTGCACGCTGGGTTCATGATTTGAGGCATTTTGTTCAAAACGGGCCAATCCTGTAAACTTTGAAATGTTAGCCAATCAGGATGGAATAGTCATGTGCTCTGTGTTGAGCACATGACTATAGAGATACTGTGTAATGATTTGCAGGATCTGATTACGCACACACACACGCACGCACACGCACAGTGTTGGAATAGGGCATGGGAACTCGCTTGTGCAAACTTGGTTTTTGCAAATATTTGTGCAAACACGTACAGTATATGGCTTCTCGTAAAGCGTAGGCTATGATACAAAGTCTCCCAAAAACAAACACAGCGTTCCTGCATAATACCGCCCTCATATTCCCTTATTGGAAATCAGTCTTTATGGAACACGGCTGTTTCGTGCTGTGTGCGTGTGTGTAGGAGGGGGCTCAGCTGAACAGTTTGTATTTAACAGAGACAGTCGTCAGTCCACCCCCAGTCATGGAGGATCTCTGTAGGGTAAAGACATGGAGATGGATTCTATCTGCCTGTTTCAGCTGGATGTGTATCAGTCAAGCAGCAGCAAGGCCGTAAGTCCTAAGTGGTGGTAAACGTACTCGCATTTCTTACCTAAATAAAAGTATCAATACTGCAATGTAGAAGCACTTACAAGTAAATGTCCGGTAATCAAAAGTAAAGGTACTCATTAGGATGTTCCTTTTTGATAATCGTTTGAAAATTGCTATGGTCTATGTATGTTTTCTAAATAATAATCAAAATGGTACATAAGTGGAGTAGATGTACTTAGTGATATTACTTTAAGTGTGTGTATTCATGACATCATTCTCATGCCCATAAAATCTGAATGACTGATTTGAACCTTGACCCCAACATGCACTCTGCCTTGGTTTTGAGTTACGCTTTTTCTCTAAAACAAACAAGAATTAAACTCTGAAACTTTGTCACAAGATAAAAGAGACACCAATGGGTTCATTTTTAGTTATAACTCAATTTCGACCAAAAATGTAGTACTGCACTCTGGCGTTGTATATTGTAGCTCCCAACGTGTGACGCTCCTTCAAAACAGGCCTGAAAATCCATCTGTCAGGATACCAAATGGGTATTTTAGTACATAATACATCGTGTTGATGATATTGTATTGGTGATATTTTGGTGTTATTAAACTGCTTTGTTTTTTATTTGTTTTATTATTTATTGTACAGCACCTTGTAACATTTGTTTTGAATATAACAAAAATGTACCTTACCTTACCTTACCATTTACCAAACATTACATTTGATTGTGATTATAGGCAATACATGGTTGCCATTCCTGCAGTTCTCGAGGCAGGCTCTGAGGCCAAGTTCTGTGTGGATTTTCTGCAGCTCAAGGAGACTGTGACCATGACCATCTCTCTCTCTGGAATGATTATCTTCCAGGAGACGTCTGACAAGCCATTCCACCTCTGCAGATTATTCCAGGTGCACTTCTTCATTTTGCTTTGTCTTGTTCATGTTTAACATAAATAAATTGTGTGTGTGTGTGTGTGTGTGTGTGTGTGTGTGTGTGTGTGTGCGTGCGTGCGTGCGTGCGTGCGTGCGTGCGTGCGTGCGTGCGTGCGTGCGTGCGTGCGTGCGTGAAATCTGATGCTGGAGAAAACCAAATGGATATCAATATGCATGTGTTTTGTGCCATCATTCATTTTAGTTTTGGACAACAATGATATCTATATGAATTATTCTTAACTTGACACACCGTATATTCATCGTAGGCACCAGCCGTGCAGACGACTGAAGTGCAGGTGGTGGTCCAAGGTCAAACATTCCAATCCATGGAAAAAAGGAAAATCATGTTCAAAGCTTACAAACCCATGACATTCATCCAAACAGATAAACCATTCTACCTCCCAGGACAAACAGGTAACCCGGCTGTGTTTGATGGTGTGGTATGTAGGTGTGCATTGGCCCTGCCCTCACAATTCAATTTGATTACCATTCACCAGGTAACAATTCGATTCTACAATGCATTGCAATGCATCACACTTTTCTGTATTACTGCACAACATGGCAATTATTTCCATCTGTCAATACAAGCAGTCAGATACAGTATACTGAACAACACATTACTATATTATAATGATATGTTATAGGCCTACAGTACTTATATTATCGATGTCTCATTGCTGCATTGCATTGCTGCACGGCCGAATCACGTTGCATTGCTGAATCGATTATTTTTGACACCTCTAGTGGTCTGTACTATATAACATTAATGAAATGTTGCTTTATAGCTTTTATTCAACAACCACTGATACAAATTTATGTATGTATGTATGTATGTATGTATGTATGTATGTATGTATGTATGTATGTATGTATGTATGTATGTATGTATGTATGGTTTAGATGAATTTGAAAGAGATTCAAGAATTTGGAAATGCTACTAAATTATCTTGAAAGTTTGAAAGGAGTGTCATCAGTCAGTTTCACCCCGTCACCCCCAAGAAATGTTTTTTGAGTGGTGTAAACCACTCCTACGACTGGCTTTGTTAGTTTACGTGTCTGTCTGTCTGTCTGTCTGTCTGTGCTCAAAAAATGAGCACGGTTGCTACGGTCACCCAGTTCACCCGGGTGTGATTTAATGATTTAATTACGTCAGACATTACGTCAGACCACAGCTGATCAGTCTATATAAGACCTTACACCACTCAGTTCACCCGGGTGTGATTTAATTACGTCAGACATTACGTCAGACCACAGCTGATCAGTCTATATAAGACCTTACACCACTCAGTTCACACGGGTGTGTTTTTTTTCCTACAATGAATCATTTAATTCATGTTTTTTTTCCTGCATTCCTGAGCCAATAACTCAAAACTAAAAGAATAATATGAAATCCAAAACAACTGACAGTGTAATCACTGATGAGCCTATGCTGATGATGATCCAGGTTCAAAGATAATGTTTTAATGTATACGTTTCGCTCTTGTTAAGATTGCTCTCCTATTAACTTCAGTCAAAGAAATCTCCATGGATTTTCTAATGGTTTCCATACTTTATAGAACAATTAAGGTAAAGCGCGGCATGATAACCATAAGAAATAAAACAGCAATATAGGGGCACGGTGGCACAGTTGGTAGTGCTGTCGCCTCACAGCTTGAAGGTCCTGGGTTCAATTCCCGCTCTGGACGCTGTGGGTGCTGGCGGCGTGTTTCCTCCTCCACGTCATCAGTGCCCATACCCGAGGCGGGGTTGGCGAAAGGGCCTTTCTGTGTGGAGTTTGCATGTTCTCCCCCGTATAGGAATAATCCAGTAATCCTGGTCTCTAAACTGCCTCCCCCTGGCCAGCTGGGGCGCCTGATGGAGGGGAGAGGAACTGGTTGGAATAATGTGTTCCTTAACTTCCTTGTGTAGAGCCCAGGATCACATTAGATAATTGACACAGGGGTGAATAATGGGTTACAAAATCGTGGGATAAAAAAACATTAAAAAAAAACAGCACCAATGGGTAAGAATAAGATAACATTCATTTAACCGAGGATCAGAAGTGATTTAAAGAAGACACTGATTTGGCGAGATCCACAGGCAGGGCATTCCAGAGCCTGCATGTGTGCCTGCAAAAGCCATACAGGCAAGACTTTCGGGACTACCCGGAGAGCCCATGCAGTTCCAGTAGTCTTGCGAGCCAGATTGTTGCCTCACACACTTTTCAAATGCTTCCGTCATACAGTCTGGAGCAACGGAATCTCTGAAAATGATCAAGCCATAAAGCGGATGTGACACCTCCTCCACGCATCCGATTTGTCTTTACAGTCGCACAAATTGATCCTGATATTAATCAAAATAATCGAAGCATTCTGCTAATTTTGTAGTTTAGCAGAATTGAAAATAAAAATACATAATACATAATAAATAAATAAATACAAAAATTACAAATACATTTTAAGATATATTTCGATGAACAGAAATGAGGCACAGGTGACAGCTTCCTGTTTCGGATTTCAGAAGGTGTAGTTCACTTTCAGACTCTACAGTATAGCTTTGGAGATTGTGGATAGTTGTCTGGCTACGCAAGACTACAGTTCCAGTGATCCCCACTGTTTATTCATCTTCTTTCATGTGTCATAGTGAATTTCAGAGTGGTTACCATGGATACCAAGTTCAGACCTGTGAATCAGCTGGTGAGTTACGTATAAACAAAGAAGCATTCTTCATTGAAGTGTTGTTGAGCTGCAATGATAGGTTAACGTTGCTGTCACACTGTGCAAAAGCAACAAGACAAATTACACATTAACGGTACAGTAAGTGTTTTTTCCATTTGTTAAAATAAGTAGGCCTATTAAATAGCTTTATACTCACTACAATAGAATTTGTGTTCAGTGACAGGGGTATCCTCGTCTCTCCAGATCTTTATAGTAAAATGTCAGGATACCGGTTTTATCCAATCAGGAGAGAGAACTCATCACCGGTTTTATCCAATCAGGCGAGATAACTCATACAGGATACAGGAGTGATGACACAAAGAAATCAGCAACAAATTTGAAACTTGCTGATACATGGCTACTTTTTCCTGATTGGCTGAAATTGGCAACCCATCTGAACATATATTTTCAGTTTATTAAAAGCTGGAGAGACAAGCATAGAGAGAGCCCAGTTATTGAATAAACACCCTAGCAATGATCAAAAGCTTTAACTTTTTAACAAAAAACTTTAGTTTTAACAAAAAAAATACACTTACCCTAACATTAAGCAAAAATAACACTATATTGTATCTATATTATGAAGTTTCATACATTTGTTTTTCTACCGATGACATTATGTTTTTATTATAGTCTATTGATCATATCACCCAGTCTCACTGTGAACACTGAATATGTGTCCATTGAGTGTGTATACACTAGTAAGAGAAGCATTGCCTGTTTAACATAATATCCATTTTGTTTTCTGTCCTTGTAGTACAACACTGTAGTGATCGAGGTAAGACCCTTTGCAGTAAGCATACAGCATCAATTCCCACAACGCAGAATGACATCTAATTTGTTGTTCATATTCACACAGTGATGAATGAATGGTGCATGTTACTGTTAAATCCACCTGGGAATATAATTGTTCAGTCTACAAAGATTGACTGTTTCCTTACTTCATTACATTAACATATTATGCATTGTTCTTTTTTATTTATTTTCTTTTCATTCCTATGTATTTTTTACAAGCATCAAAGCAGACCAATAACTTTAATTATGGGTAAAAAAGGTTTAACATACACACTCCTTGTGTGTGTTTGCATAAAAACAAGCATCACAGATTGAACTAGAACTGCACTCTGTCGAGTGCCTACTTGCCTGTTGCACACAAGTAGGCCATAAATGGCCTACTAGTGCGCAAGCGGAGAGCGCAAGTACTGTCGACCGCTACAAACTGTCAAATCTCAGCTTCTCTTTGAAAGAACGATTGAAATATTGAATTATTAGGTTTAGCTATTTGCTACGTACCTACTTTTTGCACGTAAAAAAGTAGTATTATGAAGTATATCGTAATAAAGATGTGGATTAAAGGACCCAATGCCTTCGATGGTGACGTATATCTCGTGTATATGTATATGTAATTTGTAAATTGATTAGCGGTATACTGTGGTTACTTTTGATGCGTATGCATCGTCCCAGCATATGACGTCAGGGTATAACGGGTATAGCTAGCTCTCAATGATGACTAGCTCTCAATGATGACGTAATAAAGATGTGGATTAAAGGACCCAATGCCTTCGATGGTGACGTATATCTCGATCAATGTCGGGGTGGATTACAGGAAATGGCTCTACATGTATATGTAATTTGTATGTTGATTAGTATACGGTATATATATATATATACGGTATACTGTAGTTACATTTGATGCATATGCACCGTATGCACCGTCCCAGCATATGACGTCAGGGTATAACTGGCGTCATATGCTAGCTCTCAATGATGACTAGCTCTCAATGATGACGTAATAAAGACGACACTATGTTTTAGTGTTGGGAGGATTAGAGGTAATGCTCCTATGTATACATGTATGTAATCTGGCACCACTGCCGTATCAGGCACGAGTAGTCATTACGTCATTTGCTGGGACGGTGCATACGCATCGTCCTGCGAAACTAGTACTTGCGCGCTCTGCTTGCGCAAGTAATGAATGCTTTATCGATCCATCCATCCATCGGTCGGTCGGTCGGTCGTTATATCGGCCACAAGACAAAATTACGTTGTCATGTAGTGCCCTAAACAAACATGAAAGTCCACAGACTTGGCTGGCAAAAAAATCTTAAGTGCTCTAAACAAACATTAAAAATGTCACGGTGCGACTCAGAAGTAGGACCCAAAATGCAGCAGAACAAACTGGTCAAATTAGGCAGGAGGTCAATCAAATGCAGAAGGATTTATTCACCCAAAACTAAGGCTACACACAGGACTGGAAACACTGCTTACAGAACACCTTAACATCTATACTCAAGCAGGGATTCAGGGAACATAAGGAACTGAGGGTTTAAGTACACACAGGGCCACAATACACAGGTGAACAGAACAAACAATCAACTCTGGGATTGGCTGGGAGAATAACAGGACACAGGTGGAGAAAACTAGTAATCACAGGGAGGTGAGACAAGACAGGCAAACACAACTAGGCAGAACAGGAAACACTAGGGCATCACTACATAATAAAAGTACACAGTACACAGATTATAGTTCATGACAGATTGACAGACAGTTTGTGACAAAAAATCCCATAGACTTGGGTGCCACATGATGTAATGTATTGGAGGGCCTTCAAAAATCATTTTAATTGTGGCGATCTGACTCACCTCTCTTCTGTTTGAACAGGATGCTTATGGGAACCGGATAGGACAGTGGCTGAAACACAGATCTAATGGGACAATTCTGCAGAATTCCTACTCATTGAACCCTGAGGCCCACGAAGGAACGTACAGAGTTATTGTTCAGATTGGAACAATCTGGAGATTCGATCATTCCTTCAAGGTCGAGAAATACGGTAACTGGTTTCATTTTCATGTGGGAGGGAGAATAGCCAAACTAAATTATAAGCCTACAACTGCAATTGTTATCTCCACCAGGCTGGAACGAATATATAAACTATAAATAGAAATATGTGTATATGCTATGTATTGCGTTGTATCATGATAACAAAGCATGTGCTATTTTGCTCCCAGTTTTGCCAAAATTTGATGTAAACGTAAAAGCACGTGAGGAGATAAGCTTTGAAGAAGATGAATTCACAGCTGAAGTCTGTGCAACGTAAGTACAGTAAGATGCTTTCTGTAGTACTGGTTGACAACAAATAACACAGCTGCACTTTCCTGACATAATACTGTCATAGCATCACAGAGGATAAAAAACACAATAATTTCCATTGAGGCCCTATAATTTCCCTCCTATTTTCTCTTGAGGCTGTCCGGAAGAAACCACCTAACTCCAAAAAACAAGAAATACTGCCTCATCAAAGTTGGTATTGTGACTTTATAGACCTGTATTGTCAATTACTTGATGAGAGGGGGAGAGGTGGAGTTAGGTGCTTTCCTTCCGACAGCAACGAAATGCATGGAAATGACAACATTTATTTTAGAAGATATTACTGTAGATTTTGAAATATGCTGTTGAAATAAACATTTTCTAGCATGGGTGGAAGGATTAAATACATTCAGGACATGTCCTCTTTTGCATATAAGGTGATATGTCATTACTACTCATTAGTTAAACAGCACCATTTTTACCAACGAATCCTAACCCAGCATGCATGGCGGCACAGAGTATAACTAACCCTAAAAGCCCTTTTCATACAGGTATTTTTTACTCATTACTTCATCAGGTATACCTATGGGCATCCTGTGCCTGGTAAGGCAGAAGTGGAGCTGTGTCGATCATTTAAAGGAGGCATTCTTATCCCCCTTAAGTTCACTCCGGAACACCCAGAGGGCATGCCTATTATTACTGCACCCTGTCATAAAGAGAGAAAACAGGTATCAATGATTCCTGCCTGCGTAGTAGTGGTTGATCGTTCTGTCTGTCTGTCTGTCTGTCTGTCTGTCTGTCTGTCTGTCTGTCTGTCTGTCTGTCTGTCTGTCTGTCTGTCTGTCTGTCTGTCTGTCTGTCTGTCTGTCTGTCTGTCTGTCTGTCGGTCTGTCCTTCAATCAATACCACCCCCCTCCTCTTTCTAATCAACTCCAAGCCATTCGTATATCGACTAATTATTCACTTACTCACTTCTTGAGTGTTTTCTTTGTTCTTTCTTTTCTTCGTATATTGTACAGACGGACAAGAGCGGCTGCGCCAGCTTTACTTTTAAAATGTCTGCCTTCACCGGACTTGATCCAAAAGTTCTCCAGGATCGTCTGCACCTCAATTCTAAAGTAGAGGAAGATGGAACAGGCAAGTCTTAACACCTGATGGAATAGTTACAAGCAAACGATGAAGTAGCCCCATTTGGAACCTCACCCTACGCTCCGAGAACAGGTTCTGTGGAAAATACATGTTTTAGAGTGGGATGAAACAACCGCTTACAAAGCTTATGAAGTCAGCCAGTAGGCTACCATGTTTTCCCAATGTGATTTTACGAAAGCAGTACTGCGCATGTGGACGGGGGTTGACTGACCACAGGCTCACTAAATTATCAATTTAAGCCTGATTTAAGTGGTTGTTTCACCCCGCTCTAAAATGTTTACTTTCCACTAATTTTATCATCTGTAGCTCTGTAGAAATACCTTTACTTTTTGGATACGATACTGCGAAAAGGGTTTTTGCCACTGTTTTTGGAGGGCTCGACTCATTTCGACTTATGCAGGGATATCCTGTCACACAACGTCTTCTCGGAGCTAACAGTGGAGGGTGAGGTTCCAAACGGGGGCTAACGATGAAGAAGATGAGCTTCAGCCTCACCTGCAGCTCATCAGAATGAAGAGATGTCTCTAACACTGAAGTGACATGGACAGTCTTTTTCTCTCCCCAGGAGTGATACGGCCACAAGGGAAAGTGATCGATATCTCATATGCTATTGGAGAACTTTCCTTTATTTATGTGACATCCAAGGTGTATGAGGGCCAATCAGTGATTGAAGGAAAAGTAAGTCAAAATATTAATAATTTCCACCTATATCTTTCCACCTATATTTCCACATATATATATATATATATATATATATATATATATATATATATATATATATATATATATGTATATATGTATATATATACTTTACTGGAGTATATTTTCAATACTTACTTCTATTCTTCTTCTATTACTTCTATTTTACATATTTTCCGACAGGTCAAAGCACGCTACTTGAACAGCATGCCCATCCCCGGCATGTTGGTGTACATGTTTGTACACCAACATGTACAAGGTGAAGTGCACTCGGCACGTAACATACTGACGCTCAAAACGGATGGCGATGGCATGGCCGCATTCTCATTCAACACGTCAGACAGGGAGATCACGCTCACAGTAAGTCACAGACAGTGGTCCACCACAATGATAGGGATAGGGGGACCACGTAGATCACAGTAAGTCACAGACAGTGGTCCACCACAATGATAGGGATAGGGGGACCAGGGAGATCACAGTAAGTCACAGACAGTGGTCCACCACATTGATAGGGATAGGGGGACCAGGGAGATCACAGTAAGTCACAGACAGTGGTCCACCACATTGATAGGGATAGGGGGACCAGGGAGATCATAAGTCAACAGACAGTGGTCCACCACATTGATAGAGACAGGAGAGACCAGGGAGATCATAAGTCACATGCAGCAGGACATCGACCAATGCGGCTGGAGGGTTAGACCAGCCGCAATTTGTTGCATTTTTTATTTTATTTTCATAATGTCAGAATAGACCCAATAGAGTATTGTCCCAAATGGCTGCCGTAAAAGGTGAACTGACTGGAATAAATAATGCCGCACAGGTGAATGCAGTACACGGTACCAACAACAGGGAATGATAATGGACATACTATTTTGAGATAGCCTATGTGTGCAACTGTGCAAGTGGTAATTTAGCCCACAGCTAGCTCTAGGTGAAAAGGATTTGGGTCGCCAAAATCTGTTGGGGGCATCCTCCGGAGAACAACAATTGTAGAAGCAACACAAGTAGAAGAGCACGCACAATCGCACATCCAAACAATTAAACAACAATCTCATCCTCTGTGGTTCATGCAGGCACAGGCAATTTCATGGAAATCAACCTGTAGTTTTATGAGGCGGACTAATGGTCAGATCAAATATTGAAGAGGCATGTTTCCATGAATGAATGAATGAATGAATGAATGAATGAATGAATGAATGAATGAATGAAAAGAAAACATGTTCTGTCTCTTTTTGCTATGATGAAGGCTAGTGCTAAACCAGAGCTAAATAGACACCCCAGCGCCAGAACGCCATACTATGTGGAACGGCAACATCGCCTGTCGGTCAGGAGGCCAGGGAGCTCACTGGAGGTGAAGAAGGTAGAGAGGCCACTGCTCTGCGGTGGAGAAAACCCCATCACCGTCCACTACACTGTAGCTGGAGAGACGGCAGGCCCTGTGGACCTCATGTACCTGGTGAGTGGCTCGCTCGCACGCACACACTGCACACTCGCGCGCACACACGTGCACGCACACACACACACACGCACACACACGCACGCACGCACGCATGCACGCACGCACGCACGCACAATCTTGTATATTAATATTCCTTTGCATATGACTTCTGAGCCATGTATATCTGTAAAAATGCAATTGATATTGTATTGGCACCACCACACAGTATGTGTTGATGTCAGCATGAATGCTTCTCCATATTTTCACCTCTTTTGTTTCCAGATTTTGTCCAAAGCAACCATTATCAAGCAAGGACTTGTAACGGTCCAAGTGCTCCATTCTTCAGGTAAGTCAACATAACAGCATTGATCATGTGTGGAGCTTCCTGTGCTTGTACAGTAGTTTACAAATTATTATATTATAGCTTTGGATACATGGACCAACAGTAGGCTACATTATACTATAGTGTAAGTATAGTGTCAGGTGTAATCATGTCAACATTTGTGATCTGATAATGATGGTTTATTGAGCATGCCCGTAATTTAAGAAAGAAAGAAAGAAAGAAAGAAAGAAAGAAAGACACCCACCCCACAAAGCCTTACAGGAATGTGACAACCACCATGTACAGTAAGTGGTGGTTCAACCATTTAATCTGCTACAGGCAAATTATGTCATTTCTGATTTTTGTGTTGGCTGTTCAAAAACAGCGCTGTTTGAACATTTTGAAACATCTTGAAAGTGGGAGAACTACTGATTTAGAAGGCAGTTGTAGAATCTGCCTCATGTCTTAGAGACTCAGCTGTATATCACTCAAGTGTTATGTCCTCTCCTCTCCTCTCCTCTCCTCTCCTCTCCTCTCCTCTCCTCTCCTCTCCCTCCACATTGCTCTGGTTCCAGTCACCGAGGGTGAGATCTCCTTGAAGTTGGACGTCAGCCCAGAGATGGCTCCATTGTTGGAGGTGCTGGCCTACGCTGTCCTCCCCAGTGAGAAGATCATCGCTCACCGTGCAGAATTCACCACAGAGAAATGCTTCTCTAATGAGGTCAGTTCAAGTCCCGCCTCTGGCAGTTTTCTATCATCTGGTAACTCTGGAGGACGAGGGGCCAGAATAAAGTAAAATTAAATTACCGGTAGGCCTGTGGACTGTGAAATGTACATTGGTCAACTATATGGATAGTGAAGGAAAGGATATGCTACGGACCTATAGGCCAGCTCCTACCCAAGGCTACATGGATAGTGCAAATTAAAAACTGATAAGCAAGACCAATACCAATACTAAAGGTACAAGGAAAAATGACATACTAGTGCTGCCCGATAAATGTTTCATTTGACAGTAATGCCCTACTTCTTAGTACAGAGTATGCACAAAAGTATCCAAAATAGCTATAGGGATGTCCCAATCACGTTTTTTTGCTCCCGGTCCGATTCCGATCATTAGAGTTTGAGCATCTGCCGATACCGATTTTTCGGGACAACCCTAAAAATAGCTGATAAAACAGTCTCACCGTGAGCTGTATCGCCACATTTTTGCTATATTTGATACATTCTGAACATGAAATCAGTTAAATCTGAATGTAAGTTTTATACATATTTTTTTAATGAAAATATCAAGAAGAGATAGCCAATTTAGAATATATAGATATTAGATCTTGTCAGGTTGACCCAAGCGAATAGCTTGGATGTGAGTGGGGGCTAACAGCGTTACTCATCACAAAGTCAAAGGTGATGTTTTTTTTTTTGTTGGCGTGATGTCAGGTGTTTCTGGCGTTCTCTCCGTCCACGGCCACCCCGGGAGAACAGAGCACGCTGCAGGTGTCGGCCGCGGCAGGCTCGCTGTGTGGGGTCAGCGCCGTCGACCAGAGTGTGCTCGTCAAGGAGCCAGGCAAACAGCTGGATGCAGACAAGGTGCGACCATAGAGTTTCCAGTATAAAGGATAGAGAGCGGACCGTCACCTGCTATTCATTTAAATGGAAGTTGTTCAGTGGCGTTTTGAAGGACCTCAATGTTAAAGCGGCGATGGAAGAAAGTGCTCGCATTTGTTTTTCCACTCAACCATTTAAACCCCATATAACCGGAGTCCCAATACTAGTGTATTTTATGTTTTGTGTTATTGTGGGGAAAGCTTTCGTTGAAAATTGCCGATCGACAACGTGTCACGTTGTCAGCTTGTCGATCTGGTGAAAGCTATACGCCTTCCTCACAATACGGATGCTGCAGGGTTTAAGTGGTTAAGTAACAGTTTCAAGACCACGATGTACAAGTAAAAGTCTGATAGGCCTAAAGAATTTAGTTGAATAAAAGCACAAACAGATTTGGCATTAAAATATATGTAAAGTATCAAAAGTAAAGGTAGTCATGATGTAAAATGTCCCCTGATGGAAGGTCTTTGAACAGCCTGTAGGTTGACAGTCTAATAACTAGGTCCTTTTTTCGTTACATTGGACTCAGGCTCAGCTAACCTAGGGTTGAATTGAATTGATTATTTTTGCTATGCTCTTTTCTTTAATTAGATATTTAACCTGTTGCCAGTGATGAGAGGAAATATACCATTTGCACTTGACGATGGAGAGCGATGTGATGAAATTGAGCATGATTACGAAGTGTTTAAGGTATCTCTTCAAAAAACATTACAATGATATTTTTCTTCTTTATAGAAAGCAGCAACCCTTTATGCAATCTTTTATTGACAATGAAGACCTCCTGGGGAATTTGGGCCATACAGTTTGGAAGCCTGTGTGTGTGTGTGTGTGTGTGTGTGTGTGTGTGTGTGTGTGTGTGTGTGTGTGTGTGTGTGTGTGTGTGTGTGTGTGTGTGTGTGTGTGTGTGTGTGTGTGTGTGTGTGTGTGTGTGTGTGTGTGTGGGTTTCAAGGTAGCTGTGCCACAATTGTCATTTATAATAAATTATTGTCAAGCGGATACATATTTGCTTTTCATTGTATTATTGTTTGAATTGCTACTTTAGGATACTTCTTTACTATATGACATATATTCTAGGATCTGGGACTGAAGATGGTAACAAATTTGATCACGTTATGCACCCCACGTGCAGGACATCCAGGAGTTAAAGGAGAATCAGAGACAGGACAAGGACAAGGCTGTGAGTATACTATACTATACTACTATATTTCAGTCAGACAACTCACGAATAGATTTACCAATATTTATTACAGAATGAGTAATGAGTGTGCATATGATATTTGACTTGGTGTTCGGCTCTGCTGGATTTTCTCCCTGCTCGGCACGATTAAGCACCAACATAAAACATTAAGAGCAGGAAGATAGATATACAATAAAACCCCCCATTGGGAGCATACATAGCAGAGCCCACCGGTGGTGCTGGGGTGGTGGAGAAAACATCACATACAACCAGGAACCATGTGCAGAGGAAGGCAGGAAGAGCATGCAGTCTAGTGAGCTTAAGTAGCCCGCCCAATTGGTCAGCTGACTGCCGCATCGGTGAATGACGTGTGGGACTTGCACACACTTATACACCCACATTGTAATGCAGCATGTTAACCCCTTGAGTGTGCACCTTTGAGCATGGCATGAACCCCCTCCAGCATGTCTGCATGAACTAACTCCGCAAGCTACGTCTCATATATATACTATATATTCAGTCCGCCCTCTATACTATATAGCATATAGCATATAGAGTTATAAAGTATAGAGGGCGGACTGCCCCGCCCCCTGTAATTCATTTAAATGGAAGTTGCTCAGTGGCGTTTTGAAGCACCCGGAAGTGCTCTATGTTAAACCCCCGCAGCTGCTCAGGGTTTCCTCGCGCTAAATGCAGGGGCCCGTCTGCAGTTCCAGCTCTGACCACTAGGTCTCGCGGCTTCAACGTTGGCCAGCCTTTCTGGGGGCTTGGTAGCCTATATAGCAGTGAATTACACTTACTCAGTTACATTTGCTTTAGTCAGTTTTTGAGAGTATATAGTTATAATGAAACATGCTTTACACTTTAAATCAATATTGTATAGGCCTATTGTGATTCTTTTACTTTTTAACTTTCACTCCATTGCATTAGGGTCACATGTAATGAACTACAGTCTTTCTTTTCTTTTCTTTTCTTTTCTTTTCTTTTCTTTTCTTTTCTTTTCTTTTCTTTTCTTTTTTCTTTTCTTTGCTCTGTCACATTATATTGAACATGTATGAGGTCATTGAATTAACTCAAATAGCTTGACACAACTTGAGTAGTCTTTTCACTACTTCCTTATGCTTATTTTAGACATTGTTTGGATGACTGACTCTTCTTGTCAGTAGACACTATTTAAAGTAAGACCCAGCCACCAAGCATGAAGTCAGCTCATCGCAGTGTGCTATCGTAGTTTGAATTCTGAGGAAAATATGTTTTTCAGATATGGATTCAGATATGCGGCTGGAGGTTCCTGATTATGGGTATATCTGGAGTTCTCCACTTCCACCACCCATACAAACAATACGCACCTTCTTCCCAGAGACATGGATATGGGAGCTGGTGCAGATGGGGTGAGTGTGACATCAAAATGTAACGATACGTTTTAAAAGCGATACGATATACGTAACACGATACATGGTTGACGATACGATACAAGTCACATGGGCGATATTGGTTCATTATTTATGACGATACGATACGATATGATTCAATGATTTGAAATTGATACAGTAGCTATTTAGCAAATAGATTAAATGTGTGTGAAAAAAATATTGCAGGTTTTTTACGGGAAACATTTATTATTATGGATTTAATAAGTAAACAGTGATTATCTGGCAAATAGATGGACATTGTATTTGAACACATGGACAAACTCACGCCTTGACATGAACACAGAGAATACACACATTTATCGATGTAAGTACTTAGTATTAATACAATTGATTTGATTGATTGCATTGCAAAACGATTCAATACTGATTATTTGCATTGCAAAACGATACAAGGGATGTCCCGATACCCTTTTTTCATTTCCGATCCGATCCCGATACCACAATTTCTGTGTTACCCGATACCGATACCAAATACCGATACCAGAGAATAATAAATGTAATAATAAAAAAGAAATATATATCTTATTTTGAAGTCCACAGATGGGAATAGTGTTTATAGCTATCTCGCTATATATCTTGTGTTGTGTTTATAGCAGACTTCTCACTCAAATGTGCACTTGCAGTTTGGGCAACTCCAAAGCAAACTCCACATGTCCCAACATTTTATTTACCTGCCATAGTGTGAACCCCTCACCCCTGTGTCGGATCGGTGGTTAGACTGGCATATTTGCAGATACCGATATGACCCGATATGACCAAATAAGGGCCGATCAGATACTTTGGAAGAGGCCCGGAAGTAGGCCGAGTTATTTCTAAAATGGCCTATGTGCATACTGCATAGAGCCATGTGTCTTATGTTCATCATTGTTCCACCCAGGGACTCAGGGGTGGAGGACATGCCCCTCACCGTGCCAGACACCATCACCACATGGGAGACGGTGGCTTTCTGTTTGTCTCCGACACGTGGCTTCGGTCTGGCTCCTCCCAAGGAGCTCCGAGTGTTCAAACCATTCTTCCTGGATCTCAGTCTGCCGTACTCCGTCATCAGAGGGGAGAGCTTTGTCCTGAAGGCTACCGTCTTCAACTACCAGTCTAGCTGCATCATGGTACTCCATCAGTCAGTCAGTCAGTCAGTCAGTCAGTCAGTCTGTCTGTCTGTCTGTCTGTCTGTCTGTCTGTCTGTCTGTCTGTCTGTCTGTCTGTCTGTCTGTCTGTCTGTCTGTCTGTCTGTCTGTCTGTCTGTCTGTCTGTCTGTCTGTCTGTCTGTCTGTAATCCCCTTAGTGGTGGCATATTGTCTCTTCCCCATGCAGGTGAGTGTGACTCCGAGGCCCTCGAGAGATTACACACTCTCAGCCGTCCCCGGCGAGAAGTACTCCGCCTGCCTCTGTGCCGACGGACGCAAGACCTTCCACTGGACTCTGGATGTTTCTGTCCTAGGTGAGACGTGTAGTCTGCCTCAAGGGGTTCTCAAAGTGTGGCCGGGAGGTTTAATGGGTTAATATACATACAATTAACGGGTTGCTGGGTGTTCCTTCTTCCACTGTTGACGTGTGTATAGGTGTTGTCAATGTGTCTGTGAGTGCCGAGGCGGTGACGTCGTCCGACGCATCGTGTGGCGGCCAGGTGGTCAGCTTTCCTGAGAGAGGTCACGTCGATGGCATCACACGCTCTCTGATAGTCAAGGTAGGCATTTGGTATTCAGTGCACGTACCGCGACATATTCTGTCACGATCCTGCAGCCGGGCATTTAGACAGGACGTTACAATTAGAAACTAGAGAACAATTATTCATGCAGCCACATCATGTGCGTGTGTAAACAGAGTAATTACGTTGGGCCAATGCGTGAATTGAATGAATGTTCTGCCTTTTCAGGCAGAGGGAATAGAGAAGGTTAAGACTGACAGCTGGCTGCTGTGCCCAGAAGGTAACTGTGGATTTTATTTTTATTTTCGTTATGCCAATTGATTCCTCCCCACATACATTTCTGTGTTGTCAGTGCTGTTGTAGCCTAGGAAACCTAGACGTTTTTATTTCCAGAAAGAAGTGCTGTTGTATCCTACTGGCTCACCTGCCAGTGAGGAGTCCCCACCAGGAGGACATGGAGCCTTCGTCCTACTACTCTCCCGCTCAACATTGCCCACAGACAGGTGCCCAGTATAGGAGAACATGCAATGACCAGTATCTCTCTCTCTCTCTCTCTGTCTCTCTCTCTCTGTCTAGGAGAGACCTTGACGAAGGAAATCAAGCTACAACTCCATGATTGTGTCCAGGATTTTGTGATTTGGGGATCTGTCCATTCATCTGTATCCGTCCTGGGTAAAGACACAATTTAGCCTTTAGATCTTTTGGGTTGAGTACTTGACAACTTTCTTTCTATCTCCCACAATGTCCTCTTCTCAGCATCCTATAGCTGTCTCTTCTATGCTTTGCTAATGCCTGTTTCTCACCTACACAGACCTATTCAATTCTCTCTCTCTCTCTCTCTCTCTCTCTCTCTCTCCCCCTAACAACAGGAGACATCCTGGGTCGTGTCATGCTGAACCTGAGTGGACTGCTCCGGATGCCGTACGGCTGTGGGGAACAGAGCATGGCACGCTTGGCTCCCAACATCTACATCCTGGAGTACCTGAAGAACACAGAGCAGCTGACAGCCGCCGTCGACTACAAGGTCACTCAGTTCCTGAAGAGAGGCGAGTCAAAAAACGCCCTGCCTCCGGATTGTTTTAATCTATTTAGAGTTCTCTTCAACTTGCTTCCATGGATAAACATGTCCACATGTCCAATCCACCTTTAACATTATGGAGACTGTACTCCTGTTATCACCCTCCAACACACCTGCACCTTGTCCTCACTGCGTTCTTTTTTGTCTCCACCAGGCCGAAGGCATGGGGAGAGAGTATGTTTTGCACTCCGTCCGTCCGTCCGTCCGTCCGTGTGTCCGTCCGTCCGTCCGTCCGTCTGTGATCAGCTAATCTCTGGCACCGTTAACCCGGTCCATGCCAAATTTTGCACACACACTCCCTGGATGCCAACGATGAACCTCTGCCCCAAAATGTCCAGAACGGCCTGTTATAGCGCCACCAGGAGGCCGCTTTGTGCAAAACAAGTTTTTGGACAGTACACCTACAGATTTTGTCCAAACATCACGCAAATTGGTACACAGTCTCTCTAGAGCCATTCAACGAAACAGGTCTTTCAGATTTCTCAGACTCCATCCTGATTGGCTAAGATTGGCTTCCAAAGCAAGCAGGAGTGCTCAGTTTCAAACAAAATGCTGCAAATCATGAACACATCGTGTGAACTCAGCCTCATGGTGGCGCTATAACTGGCAGAAAAGTGTTTTTACCTCTAACTGCACGGATCTGTGGATAACTTTGTATGCCAACTCCCTAGAGGCCAAGGAAAAACCTTTGCCTGGAATTGTTCACATCTGCTCTTTATAGCGCCACCAGGAGGCCGACATATGTAAAACACATTTTCTAATATTACTCCTTCAGATTTTATCCAAACTTCACGCAAATAGGTAGACATGCTCTCCATAGTCATGTGATCAAGACGGGTTTGTTTGATTTCTCATAATCCACCCTCATTGGCTACGATTGGTTTCTAAACTTTTCAGGAGTAGCCGTTTTGTACAAATCGCCACAACTACTCAACACAGCGTCCGATTGTGGTGAAACTGTGCATGCATATTCCCACTAGGCTTTGGAAGAAATGCCACTTGACAGTTTTCAAATCAGCCTCATAGTGGTGCTACAACAGGCCAAGCCACGTCACACACACACGTACGCATGTACGCACGCGCACACGCGCACACACACGTTTATATTGCTCCTAAACATTTTGCCAAACATCACACTCACACTCCTATCCTCCCGGTGGAGACCTGTGCCCAGAAGGGCACTTTTTCTAGTTTCCCCTTTTTTTGGTGCCAACAGACATTGTAATACGTTTGTACTTTTACTCAAGTATATTTTGATTCCTGAACTTTTGCTTGTAACAGTGTTTCTACATTGCAGTATTACAGTAATGTAGTACCTTTTCCACCACTGTGTATTTGTCATGACTTTGTACTAACCATGAGGTGAATGCAAACACAGGCTTCCAGAGGCTACAATACTTCAGGTACAGAGATGGTTCCTACACAACGTTTGGAATTGGACAAGGGAACACATGGTGAGGATATGTTATATAAGAACTTTCTAAAGCCCTCCTCATGTGTGTGTGTGTGTGTGTGTGTGTGTGTGTGTGTGTGTGTGTGTGTGTGTGTGTGTGTGTGTGTGTGTGTGTGTGTGTGTGTGTGTGTGCGTGTGCGTGTGCGTGTGTGCGCGTGGATGAACAAATAGCCCATGTGCAATACATGGGAGCTATTTTGACAAAGATATTTTGTGTAGAGCAGATCTAGTATAGAGCCCTGGGGATTGTGGTCACAAATAACATACAAACGTATGCACAGTAGGCCTATACATAAATTAATAGCGAGCAGGTCATTGTACCCTGACAGGGTGATAAGATATGACCCCAAAGCCAAGAGTAGGCGTCCGACTCCTTACATAACTAGAAATAAAGTTGACGCACTCAGGGGCATATATACTTGCTGTCCGGAAGAAACCACCTAACTCTACTTTATAGGTTTTGGTAGTTTTTTCATGAATCAGTGCTATTCAACACCCTTTACATCTGTGTGTTGATTAAACAATATTTAACCCCAATGAAAAGTATTAAAAAGTGCTTGGACAAAAAATAGATGTTTTCACATGATCCAGGAAAAATTACATTTTGGAATTGGTCGTTTCTTCCAGACAGCAGAGATATACTAATTGATTGTGTATCCAATTAAATAAGTTTATAGAAATGTTATGTCCCACCCCATTTATATAAAATCTATGGAAACATACCATGACAAAAATCACACCCGGGCGCTCTTATTATCTTACAACATTGAGGACAAAACAGACAAAACAAACAATAAACTCTGTTCATTGTCAATGGCGTTTTTAAACCTTAAACCATATAGGAGGGGCTAGCACCCCTCAATAACCTTCTCTGGCCACCAGACTGTGCAGCAGTAGCCAGCCCTTAGCACAAAAATGTGGCCCGTGAAATAAGGTGTATATATGCAGTATTATTCACTGAATGATTTGGACTGGGACTGAATGATTGAATGATGGGATATCCATGCAAACAGTGTCTCAAACAATTGCAAACTTGAAAAAGGAGTCAGTGAATGTTTTTGTCCATCTTTAGGTTGACTGCATTTGTCCTCAAATCCCTTGTCAAAGCAAAGGATTTCGTCTTCATCGACCGTTCGAACATAAACCAAGCGAGTAAATGGCTGGAGCGCAAGCAGAAGAGCAACGGCTGTTTTAAACAATCTGGGAAACTCTTGAACAACAGACAGAGGGTATGGGAGACCTGTCCATATACCATTGCTGTTGGGTCCATACTTATGCTTTTTTTCCTGTAAATACATGGCATATTTTGTCATACTACAATGTCACACAAAAGTAGAAGATCTACAAGGTGCCACATTTTGAGGTTCTACGTAGTTCTGCTATGTTATTTGCTACTTTCAAATTGCTGAAATGATTGAAGTTGCAAACAGTACAGCAAGTACAATCACGCGTTGTTAATGCTAAAGGGATAACAAAAAAAAGCATTGATGGCCTGTTTCCATTGTAGTCTGATGTATATTCAATTACATTTTCATTGTTCATTCATCTGAAACATATAGAAGAAGACATGCAATACAATACATTGTTAGTGTATATGTGTGATTTCCATGCGTTTCCTCTCTACAGGGCGGAGTGTCAGATGAAGTGACTCTCACTGCTTACATCACTGCTGCCTTCCTGGAGATCAATGTGTTGCCTTCAGTGAGTCATCTTTGTGTTGAAGATCATTGATAAGGTGGTTCGTGGTGGTTAAGGTCCCTGCCCACCACCGCAGAGTCTGGGGGTTTTGAAACCACCGGGGTGCGTCCGGCTTGGTCGGCCATGTTCGGGGGAGGGTAGCCGGAGCGGGGAGAGTGATACTGTATTTGACACTGCATGCACGAACTCAGGGAGTGTTGGGCGGGAGGAGCAGGACTGAGATGCTACAGTATGTCCTCCTGGTGGGGGCTCCTCACTGACACGTGAGCCAGTAGGATACAACAGCAGTGACAAATTAGAAATGTCTGTTATGAGGATAAAAATGACATAACGACTAAATTGTGGAGAAAAGGAAAAAGAAGCAGTGATAATTAGGTACTCGAAAATGCACTCTTATGTGTCTGTAACTCTGGAGAGTGTACACAATGGTCTGTGACTTTGAGAGTAACATTGAAAGTCATGATCCAAGCAATTTTGATTGCACATTTTGTACAACCCACAGTTCTAAGTTAAATAACCAAATTTATGCAGAGAAAAAAGAAGAAGAAATGGAGTCTGTCTAAGCTTCACAACACATTGTGAACTTGTAGATGGCCTATGTTCACAGTTATTTGAATGGCGATTCATAATGTATTTTGGTAAGTTTGGGTGCGGGGAGACACCACATTTTTGGTCTTGAGCTGAATTTGGGAAGCACTGGTCTCATATGGATTGTGTGTGTCTCTGTTGTAGGACCCTGTGGTGGAGCAGAGTCTGTCTTGTCTGAGGGAAGCCATCGATGAGGCCAAGAAGACCAACACCTACACCACAGCTCTGATGGCCTACACCTTCTCACTGGCCGGAGAGACGGAGACACGCACACTTCTGCTTCAACACCTGCGCAACAATTCATTACAAGATGGTGAGATAATTCACAGTCTGTGGATCTCAAACGTCTTCATTTCAAGTGTACAAAGTGTACAAATAACCTCCTGAAGAGAACCACAGGAGGTATAGGTGTAGTTCCAGACTATATAGCATTCGGAGATTGTGGAATAGTTGTCTGTTCTACGCGAGACTACCTGCACCCCTTAAAAATGGGTCCGCGACCCACACATGTGTCCCGGGCCTACTGCTTGGGAAGAAGTGGTGTATATTAGTTGATGTACAGTATAATGCAGTTGATTCATTATTAATGGCTGTGTGAATCATAGTGGCTGTCTGCATCTGGCTGGTTCCCCAGGTGGTTTCCTCTACTGGTCTCAGACCTCCAACGACACCTCAGCCTCCCTGTCAGTAGAGATGAGCTCCTACGTGCTGCTGGCCCTGCTGACCGGCTCTCCCACCACCGAGGAGCTGAGTGATGCCGCACGCATCGTCCGGTGGTTGGCCCGCCAGCAGAACTCCTATGGAGGCTTCAAATCCACACAGGTACAGTATAGCCTATACTACCGACGGTCATGAGAACTTCACACATTCACACAAAAGGAATAATGGGTCATTCTGTTTATTCTCATCGTAGATATTACATGTCTGTCTGTCTGTCTGTCTGTCTGTCTGTCTGTCTGTCTGTCTGTCTGTCTGTCTGTCTGTCTGTCTGTCTGTCTGTCTGTCTGTCTGTCTGTCTGTCTGTCTGTCTGTCTGTCCGCTGCATGATGGTCTGTGTTTGTAAAAAGAGGTGAAATTTATATTTACTGTAAGTGTATGGCTTCCAGCTCAGTAGTTACAGTATCTAGCACTAACGTGGATTCAATATTCATAATAAGTGTTTCCCACGGTATTTCCCTTTTTCCCCCTGGCTTGTTCATTTATAAACCAGAGATTGTCCCTGGGAAGTAGCTGTTTTAGCCTGTTTAGCAAAGTACTAATACATGCTTTGTAGGACACGGTGGTTGCTATCCAGGCGCTGTCCCGCTACTCCACTCTGGTCTCCAGCAAAGAGGGCTCCAGCATTGTGACCATCAAGTCCTACAGCGGCTTTGAGACCTTTCACGTGGATCAGAGCAACAGGCTGTTGTACCAGGAGAGGGCGCTCCGAGATCTGTGTGGAAAGTACATCCTGGAGGTCAAAGGCGACGCATGTGTCTCAGTGCAGGTTAGCTTCTATCTGTGTCTTATTACTATACAACGTATTCTACGCACAGTATTTTCACTGTTCAAAACGGTTACTTTTCAGGAAATATGTTGTTATTATTTAGCTCTTTTGAATACGTTTCATTGGTTAAATATTCACAAAGCCCACATACAGACAGACTTAACTTATTTCAAACTGTACATGTAATGTAAAAAATGCCCTATTCTGTTCTCCACATTGTGAGCTTGTAGATGGGCTAACAACCACGCATAAAATGACCTGTCTTTTAGTTGGGGGGGGGGGGGGGGGGGGGGGTTGTGTGAACAGAACACAAACATTGGCTCGTGATTGGCTGATCACCCCATTGCCTGACCAAGTACATATTGAAGCTAAAAGTGAGGGCAGAAAAGTGAAGGCGGAAAAGTGAGGACGCAAATTGTGATTGGCCGGCGTGATGATGATGTATGATGACAAGAGCGCCCCTCGCTTCACACGTCGTGCTCTCTCCTCAGATGTCTATTCGATACAACATTGCGACGCCAGCGGAGGACAGCAATCTGACCGTCAACGTGTCGACCGAGGCCAGCTGCCGCGGTCCGTCCTCCCACAGACCGCACATGACCTTGAAACTACAGAGCCTGTAAGGACCTCGTGCAGAGAACGAACTGCTGCAGTAGTTCGCAAACGTGTTTGGCAGTGTTGTAAAGTATACTACATTTACTTAAGTCTATTATTAGTATTTCCAATTTCCAGTAGTTTTACTTCTACTCCACTATATCTCAGAGGCAAATATTGTACTTTTACTCCACTATACTATCATTTGAAAACTTTAGTTACTACTGTAGTTACTTTGTACATTTTGTTTCACAATTATTTTGGTTATTGTTACAAAACATACATTAACCAATACAATAACCACTTCAGCCCTATATAGCCTACATATCGGCCATTTGAAAATAGCCGATCTATAAGCTCACAATGCGTCACAATGAGACACATTATTTTCAAAAGAGTTTTATACATTTGAAAAGTACATTTTGATACCAATACTTTTGTGCTTTTACTCGTACATGTTGAATTCCGGACTTTTACTTGTAACTGAGTATTTCTATATTGCAGTATTGATACTTTTACAAAGAGTACTTTTACCACCACTGGTGTTCGGTTGACTCTCAGGGCACCCCATGCACCTCTAGATTACATTCCCTTTACCATCTTATATTCATGGCATCTTTTTCTATTTTGTCATTTAGGACAACTGTATGATAGGCTGTACTGTACCCATTTGTATTATAATAAAGATGATGATGATGATGATGATGATTTTATACTGTAATTAATATTGGTCAATTGCAAATATTATCGAATCATTCTGTGGCACCCCTGGAATGGCATCAGGATACCCTGGGGTGCCATGAGCTACAGTACAGCCATGTCAATTATACACTGTGTACACACATAAACTGAATGTGCCGCACAGATAAACAAAAACCATAGTAAAAAGGCATACAACAAAGGACAAATATATACCGGTGTGTGTGTGTATATATATATATAATATTATTTTTTTGGTGTATGAAATTCTATATACTTTCATATAAAACACAAATGTTTGTTTGTTTTTTGCCCCTTCTACAGATACACTGGAGATAAAGCACCTACAAACATGGTGTTAATTGAAGTAGCAATGTTGTCTGGATTTGTCCCTGAACCAGAGTCTTGGAGCAAGGTGAGGTTGTAAAAAGAAACCTTTCAACTGTACTAGTGTAGACGTTAGTTAGAGTCCACATAATAACCAGTTGAATGTTATGGTTTCTTCTTCACAGCTGAAGATTCTGCTGGGAGATCGTTTGACACTAAAGGACAATTATGTCCACATTTATTTAGAAGAGGTGAGACTGGTGAATGACACTTGATGTTCAATATACAAATCTAACCTCATCATTGCAGCAAAAATCTTTAGCTCGGGGGGTATAAGAATCGACCCATTCACACTCAGAAATTTGAATTAACATAATGTAGAGAAGCCATGCACTCCTCTTTTATTAAAGATGGGGTGCCATAGTTTTTGTACTTTGTATGGAGGTTATGGTGGTTATAATATGCTTATATCATGTCTTCCCTGTGTATTTAGGACATGGGCATGGGTCCCCCATTTAGTGGGGAATGGGGTCAGGCCGATCAGGCCGTTAGTAGAGATATAGAAACAAAATCTTGATATAATCTTCTTCTCTGACAGTTACACAAAGACATACCCATCAACCACGAGTTACAGGTCATACAGGAGGTCGCTGTTCAGAACCTGCAGCCAGCCCTGGTCAAGATCTACGATTACTACCATCCAAGTGAGTTATGAGAGTCTACTTGTGAAGACCAGCATTAGACCAGCATTAGAAAATATCTTCTTAACAAACGTAATGTGTGATTAATAGTGTAGTAGGAAACATTGTGTAAATCTAATAATAATAATAATAATTCATTCAAGTTTTGTTTATTCTCGAAATTACACTGAGTAATCAAACTCATTTTCAGTGTCGTCGAATAATACAATACAATACAACAATACAATATCATATAGAAAAAAAAACATCACAATACATCAGATCAGGAAAAGAAAAACAAAAGATATACATGTGAATTACATAGGTTTACAAATAAAAAGCTAAGACAAATTTCAAAACGATCTAAAAACAGTTACATATTGTGGGTGTCGGTATGCTCACCAAGGTGAGGCGTTCTAGCACGCATGCGCGTGCACTGTACCGTGCACTGTACCGTGCTGTACCGTGCTTAAATATTGGCCACCCGGTATCCAAAACAAAACTGGTACAGTGACAGCTCAGTCCCATGTAATAGATAACACACATAATCTCATTTTCTACAGATTAAGTACAAAAATTGCCAACATTTTGTGCCCACCTTGCACGCTGCCATAACCCACTATGTAAACGTTTTAGGTCAAACAAATGAGGCTGATCCTACAAATGTCTTCTGAAGTTTTCTGAAGAACCTATGTTCTATGTTTTGTCCATAGTGCTCAAACTTTTTTCATGTAAAGGATGCCCCACATTTTACCTATTTTACTTACTAAATGCTTGCTTTGAAAATGTATATTCAAAGATTTGCACACATTTTCAAGATATTTCAAAAATAGCACATAGCAGATCTACAAGCTAATTGTGTGGCACAAAGTGGTGCACTGTGAGGTTATATCTGCTCACAATGTGTGGCATTACGATGCATTGTGAGCCTGTGAGATTGTGAACTAAAAACTAAGGTTTTCAAATAACTGTATGGAAGTAGGCCTACAATATTTGTCTCTGATGTAGTGGAGTAGAAGTAAAAGTACTGAACATTAGAAATACTCCAGTAAAGTAAAGTAAAATAAATATATATAAAAAAAATCACACCCGTGTGAACTGAGTGGTGTAAGGTATAGCCTGTCTGACGTAATGAAATCATGTCTGACGTAATGAAATCACACCCGGGTGAACAGGGTGAACATAGCAACCATGCTCATTTTTTCTGCACTAACAAAGCCAGTTGTAGGAGTGGTTTACACCCGGGTGAACAGGGTGAACATAGCAACCATGCTCATTTTTTCTGCACTAACAAAGCCAGTTGTAGGAGTGGTTTACACCACTCAAAACAAAGCCAGTTGTAGGAGTGGTTTACACCACTCAAAAATGTACCCGTGTCTGTTCGTACCAAAAATGAAATCACACCCGGGTGTGATTTCATTACCTGGCTTTGTTTGTGCAGAAAAAATGAGCATGGTTGCTATGTTCACCCTGTTCACCCGGGTGTGATTTCATTACGTCATTACAACAGGGTGAACATAGCAACCATGCTCATTTTTTCTGCACAAAAAAGCCAGTTGTAGGAGTGGTTTACACCACTCAAAAATCTAAATTGTACTTAAGTTCATGCAGTTAGGCTACTTGAGTCTTGTTTTCTTGTAGGCTATTCCTTGTTGCTCCAAACATGCTAACAGGACTTTGTTTCACTCAGGTGAACATTGGCAGACAGAATACAGCTATCCTTGTGGTTCACAGTAATGACCATGCATGTCTGCCACAGTACTGCAGGTACGGTTCCATTATTTCATCATCACCATATCATATAATGTGGAAAATATGTATATTTACATAATGATTGCTCATTGTGTTGTGTCTGTTTGTTATGGCGGCAAGGTGAAGATTTGAGTTGACTTGACTATTTACCTTTACCAGATTAGATGTAGACTAGTGTATCCAAATTAATCACTTTAAGTCCCATATACATGTGGAAAGCTATCTGTACTTGTAAATACTGATCAATCTCCACGATCAACTTTGTACTCCCCTCATATATAGCATGTAATTTAGGATCTAAAATGATGTACTAATGTCAAGAGCCACCTTTATTTGTATAGCACATTTAAAAACAACAGAAGTTGACCCAATGTGCTTCCATTCAAAATAACATCATAAAGACCTCATAAAATGCAACATAGTACAAGAAACGTGTACATCACTGTAGAGATGTTTACTGGATTATTACAATGACAAGCCATGAGGGAGTGTTTTGGCTATTGCTGAGTATAAAGTATATAGCTAGAAACTCAGGTTCAAGTTCTGACAGTAATGTTGAATGAACAAATAACACATTAAATTATAAGAACAGTTTTTTTCCTGATATATACATTTTTTTTTTCTATCCACAGATGTTTGAAGAGACAACTCATTCTTCCGCCTATAATCCAGTAACATTGGCAATAAACCTGCTTATAGCGTCGCCGTTGCTCAGAAATCTCCATTATTTCAACTTTTTTATATATTTTTTCCCGTAAATTAATGCCCTACTTTGTCATACAACGTGTCGCACAAACGTAAAACAAACGCTAATCTACAAGCTCACAGCATGTCGCAACGCCATTTTCCCAGAAAGAGTAACAATCAAAAGGCAATAGAATGCTTTCTTTGTGAGAAACATGACAAAAAAAAAAAAAAAGGAAGCATGAGGACAGAAAAACAAAAGATATACATGTGAATTACATAGGTTTACAAATAAAAAGCTAAGACAAATTTCAAAACGATCTAAAAACAGTTACATATTGTGGGAGTCGGTATGCTCACCAAGGTGAGGCGTTCTAGCACGCATGCGCGTGCACTGTACCGTGCACTGTACCGTGCTGTACCGTGCTTAAATATTGGCCACCCGGTATCCAAAACAAAACTGGTACAGTGACAGCTCAGTCCCATGTAATAGATAACACACATAATCTCATTTTCTACAGATTAAGTACAAAAATTGCCAACATTTTGTGCCCACCTTGCACGCTGCCATAACCCACTATGTAAACGTTTTAGGTCAAACAAATGAGGCTGATCCTACAAATGTCTTCTGAAGTTTTCTGAAGAACCTATGTTCTATGTTTTGTCCATAGTGCTCAAACTTTTTTCATGTAAAGGATGCCCCACATTTTACCTATTTTACTTACTAAATGCTTGCTTTGAAAATGTATATTCAAAGATTTGCACACATTTTCAAGATATTTCAAAAATAGCACATAGCAGATCTACAAGCTAATTGTGTGGCACAAAGTGGTGCACTGTGAGGTTATATCTGCTCACAATGTGTGGCATTACGATGCATTGTGAGCCTGTGAGATTGTGAACTAAAAACTAAGGTTTTCAAATAACTGTATGGAAGTAGGCCTACAATAAACCTGCCGCCTAAAACAAAGCCCAGCAAAAAAAAATCCAGCATAGCATCTCCACAATGCAAAAGCTGCCAGAGAACTAAACATCCATCTGAGCGGACTCAAGCTAAAGCACACCTCTAATCCAACCTACCTTGGTGTGACCCATGTCAGAAACCCTGTCCTTGGAACACCTAAAAGGGACAGCAGCTAAGGTGAAGTCCAGAAACAATCTGTAGACATTTCCCATTACTTTTGGACATAATGTATAGGTTTGTAGTTTAAATAACAGTGCAAAGCAAATAGTGTGTTCTAATTCTAAATACATATCAAATGAAACATATCATTGTGTTAGTTGTATTTTGATTATTGCTTGTCAAACCTTTTAACTAGCCTTTTAACTAGCCTTAATCTGATTGGTAAATGGCTCTGCATGGTTGCTGCTTCTGCATCATGATTAGTTAGACCTCGGAGACCACATGCATTTTCCTTTCGAAATAACTATTACAACAACTTCATTAGGCCTACCTGCTTCTTATTGGGCCGTTCTAGCTCCACCATGCAATCACAACCTCAGCCGCAACATTATTATTACAATCAGTCTCCTGAACAGGGGTCATCAACATGTCCGTACCGTACACAGCCACATGTGTCTTTGGCAAGACTTGTTTATGTCTGTGGCCTATTATATGTACAGTATTATTTACAGTACATAGATCTAGATCCTTCTAAACAGTTCTGTTTAGAAGGATCTATTTGCTACAAAAGCAAAGGAGGGCAGTACTGAGCAAATAAACTTGCTAAAAAACGATCTCACCATTGAGAGAAAGTCTTTCTTTTGTTTTTCTTTAAGCTTAGGCAGATACAGGCTTTGAGAAACACAACAAAGACCCAGAACCTCCATCTGCTCACTGTGCTTGATCTTGGTGGTGTAACAATATATAACTATAATAACTCTCCACAATCCTAATCCGTGGAGACCCTTGATCCACATCCTGGGCGTCCACAATCTCCACTTAGAAGCTTGTTCACCTCTGATCAAAGTTTGTAGCCCTTGCATGGAACAAGTTGTGACAGTGCATTCCTTTAAATCCTGGCATGCTCTTGTTATCGTTGTCTAATCACTCATCATGTACGTACGTGGTTTTGACTCTTATCTTTCTGTTTCCATTGTTTCATTGAGGATGTCTCATCAAGATGTCACCAACTATCCAAGCTACCGTAACAAACCAAATAGTTTCGGTTTGATAAGGTAGAACTGGTAGAACTTGATCTCCTCCTGACCTCAAATAACACTGTCCTCTGAAAAGCAAGCAACCTCTATAATAACCATATGACACGCACCCACTCACTTCTGCACCTAAATGTCCCTTTTCTCATGTTATGTAACGTGCAATGGAAGCACTAACTTATTGAATTATTGAAACCAGAAATATGGGATCTTTAACCCTGGCATCCCCATTTTGTTTGGGCATGTCATTAATGACCTGTAAATTGACTTTTCTCTTTTCTCGTTAATAACTTATTCTAGTATAATTAAAAAAATGTGCAGCACATTAGTTTATTATGTATTTATGGTCAAATAATTGATCACTAATTTTGTATGTATGTGGCAAAAATGAAATATTGATGAAAATGTCCATCACAAGCTTACATGGTGATGACTCCTGCTCCTGACTCTCCTCCGCTGGGTGAAACTGAGGTGGTCTTTACACGAGAACGGTGTTCATAGGAAACGGCAAAATAAAGTATCGTTTGCTAGTGTCCCTTTAGACGAGAACGGCATTTTCAGGAGGTGAAAACGCAACAAAGTGAAACCACCTCCCAGAGTGGAAATCTTTGAGAACGCCGTTTCCTCCCATCTCCATGTAAACAGGCAAAACGGCGAATCCGCAAAACGTATGACATCATGGCTCACGTTGGCTCACAACGCATATGTTTATTACATTGATGCAGAGCCATATATGATATAATGGAATTGGCTACAATGAACAAGCCTCCCTACAAAGCGATGGTGAATGTAAAACCATGATGTAAATACAATGCCTTGTGATAGGCGGCAGCAGCGTTTATGTAGCCTAATGTATTATAAAATATATAACCATCCCGTGGCGCACACTGCCTGCATGCCTCTGCATGGGCTGCCCGTCAGCCTGGCTGTGTGTCACTCCATGTGTTACTAGAAAGCAGGCAGCGAGCAACGGCCACAACCCCGTCGTGGTCTGAAGCGTCATTCAAAACCCCGATCTCTGCCTCCCCTCCACCAATGTCACAATCACTTTAACCCCCTATAGACCGGGCCGGCCCAATGCTCGGCCAGGCTGGGTGCAGCCTGTGTGTTTTTTGTTTTTGTTTTTTTGTGGGGGATATATATATATTTTTTTGGGCGCTCAGTCGGCCCACCCTGCCCGGCCCTTCTGGCAAATGCCAGAATTGCCAGACCGTCCAATCCATGCCTGCTACCTTGAGAACCATAACTGGGACTATTCGCTCAACACCACTCCCCTGGCTCCCTGTCTTATCAAACAGAGGTGCAACACAAGAAGGAAGCACATCCAATTGCTTTCTCTGAGTTAGTCAGCCACATATTTAGACAAAAACTGCCAGTCAAGAGTCCGGTAATCTGTCTGCTTAGGCTTGCAGACCTTGTTTAAGGATCGGTTAAAACAGCGTGGTTCTGAAGCAATAGATATGAATGCTACAAGATTGAAATAACAATATCACACATTCCACTTCTGGAACCACATACACAAGAGCGAGACATACTGATGGCATTCGAGAAAGATGTAGGCACAATCTTGGCAGAGACAAGCAAGTATGATGATGCTATTCATTTGAATCAGGCTGCTTCAATGCTAAAACATGAGATGTTGCAACATAAGTCAACATTTGAGTCATTTATGGCAGGTGACACTGTGGTTCTTTGCATGATAGAGCATGGTTCAGACATTAAGTCACATAACTGGATCATGGGGCATCCAAATCTGACACAGCTAGTATAACTGCTTTGCCAAGTGGAGGGTGCTCAAACTCACCGACATTCAAAAGATCATGAGACACCTTTTGCAGTGTATACAGCCTTGAGTGTCTTCTGCAAAACCAGAAAGCAACATATCATTGATATGCTTCATCAGAATGGTCTAAAATGATCTAGTTCTAGAAATCTCTGCCCAGAGAGAAACTGTTGTAAAACTGCATAGTACACATAAAATGTATGTGCGATGAAATGTGAGCTCAGATTGCGTCGCTTGGTCAATTTCCCACAACCACTGTGTCGTCGTCTAGGAATTCGTAGTGGGGGACCTCCATGTTGAGGGGGGCGGGGCCTTTCCTGATCCTGCCTGAGGCGTCGTAGTGGGAGCCGTGGCAGGGGCAGTAGTAGCCCCCGTCCTTCCCGTAGTCACCCTGGTCGGCGATGGGTATGCAGCCCAGATGTGTGCAGACACCCACCACAATGAGCCAGCTGGGCTTCTGCACGCGGTCCCGGTCGTGCTCGGCGTCCCGCAGCGAGGAGATGTCGACGGCCTCCTCGGTGGCGATCTCCCTCGCAGTGCGGTGGCGGACGAACAGCGGCTTGTTCCTCCACTTCAACGTGACGTTCTTGCCCTCGGGGATGTTGCTCAGCTTGACCTCTATCTTGGACATGGCCAAGACGTCGGCTGAGGCGCTCATGGACGAGATGAACTGTGTGACGACCGTCTTGGCGGCGTACACGCCTACCACGCTCGTAGCCCCGGTGAGCAGGTAGGAGAATGTCCGCCTGTACTCGCTGCTGTCCTGGGAGGACCTGCGCGGGTCCTGCACCTCGGGCCGCCTGTAGTCCGAGAAGTCTGGCACCTTGATGTCCGTGTGGGCCAAGCGGATTCCCGCGATGGCAGCATGCCGCATCTTTGGTGGGTGAGTGCTCAGAATTGTGCGGCACAGGAAGAGCTTCTGTGGGCCCCCGAGGAACCTCATGCTCCAGTGCAATGTGTCTCACACAAACAAGGAACATCGAGCGGCCTACCATTTATATTAGTACAGCGATCGATGACGTCATCGGTATGTCAGCCATCTCCATATCCATGCATATTGTTGGTGTAGGCTACTGGTTCTCATGCGATGTCTTGTCCGGGGCCCAAATTAATGCAAAGATCAAATATAATTCATTGGTGTGGTTTCCAGAGACAACCAGACTAGTAATTGCCCTTTCTTTCTTTCTTTCTTTCTTTCTTTCTTTCTTTCTTTCTGTCCCTGTGATGTCATGCGGGTCAATACATCATCATCATACATACACTAGTATTATATTTGCATTTAGTGAATAATGTTTTGAAGCTATTCATGACCGAATTTCTGACTTCAAACGCAGCGACGATCTGTGATGTGATTCTGTGAGTGGGACGTCAACGGATATTGATAAATCTGTGAATCCCCATATACTTTCCTTGTTCGTCCATCAGAGTTGATGATGACCATGGCACGTCTCAATTTGTTGACTTTTGGTGAGTGCGCAGATGACTGGAAAGACCACTTTGAGCATGGAATCCTCTGTGGCACACAGGACAGGTCAGAGAGGATGCAGAGCCCTGAGGGGCAGGCACAGTTTCTTTCTTGGCTTTGCGCTGTTGTCTCTTCAACATGGCATAAGATATTCTGCTGTTCTCACAGAGAACGGCACCCTCCTGGACGTTTCTTCTCCAGGCCGGCCGATCCTTGGCTAAGTGTTCCCAGTGGTTCAGGTTGATCTTAAAGCTCTTCAAGGAGGATTTTAGAGTGTCCTTGTAGCGCTTTTTGGGGCCACCTTGTGCTCGTTTGCCACTTTCCAGTTCACCAAAGAAGACTTGTTTTGGCAATCTTGTACAGGGCATTCTCGTCACATGGCCAGTCCATCTCAGCTGGGCTGTTGCAAGCAAGGTGGGGATGCTGGGCAAATTGGCCTTGCTGAGGACTTCAGTGTCAGAAACTCTGTTCTGCCATTTGATCCTCAGCAGTTTTCTTAGACAGCTCAGATGGAGATGGTTCAATTTTCTGGAATGACGTTGGTAAACTGTTCAGGTTTCACACCCATGCAAAAGAGTTGGTAGTACGACAGCCTGGTAGACCTTCAGTTTTGTCTCCTGCCTGACAGTATGAAGTACCCTGATGCCATCAACATGACGTTAGACTGGCCTATATTCCACATTTGGGCACGGAACTCCATATATGGATAATTGGATATAAAGGGGGAAAAAACGGGAAACTTTGACTTTTGACAAAGCTCACGTCTGGTTGGCAGCTCGTGTAGGCTTTTTTATCCATCGTAGACAAGCGGAGCAGCATTGTCTGACCATCTAACAGGCATCTAAACATTATGTATTCATTCCAAAAATGTATAGCTATGACAATAATAAATAAATACATTTGAAGAAAAATGACATTTTGTAATGTTATACATCAATGATGTCTCAAATTAAATTGCTAGGATATTTCCAAGCATACAAGCTATTAAAGTTGTGCAATTAATAACAATATATGTTTACAATGTTACAAGTTAGATCAAGATCAGGGTACTTTATTAAAGTTTAAAACGCCAACATGTTTCGACTCAAACAAGTCTTCACTGGGCAAGTATGCAGGCACACAAACACAGGTCCATAAATACGTGAGACAAGCAAGTCAGGCAATCGGCATTAGTGTGGAAACACACCCACATGTGTGTGTGAGCACCTTATTTAATTGTTTGCGTTACTTAGTTACAAGTTATAGATGTTTAATCATTCAGCCATTTAAACAATGCTTTACTGGCTCTGAGATTGGAGAGAAGCGCAAGTGGGTACCGTATCGGGTAAGCCAACCGGCCACCATTAATGCTTACGCATCAAATCAGTCACTCCATAAACGTTCATATAGCCCCAGTCAGGTTATCTATCTATATCGTGTCACGGATGTAACACAAGACTTGAGACACAGACTCCTTTATTTTACAAAACAGCAGTGTGCATGTGCGGCTGTGTAAACAGCTGTGTAAACGGCTGTGTAAACAGCAGTGTGCATGTGCGGCTGTGTAAACAGCAGTGTGCATGTGCGGCTGTGCCTGGGCTGTGCACATCTCAGTGTGCTCTGCTTTATGCGGTTAAATTCAATCCCAAACTTATTCCAATCATGAAGATCTAATTGGTGTTATTTAACAACGTAGCCAAAACTCACTTCCTGTTTAAAACATTAACATTTGTACCACATTTCATGTTTTTATGAGATTCTTTAAGTGTCTTGTCTTGCATCATCTCATGTCAACATTGTAGGCGGCCATTTTCTATTTTGTCAATAACTATTACTTCCTGTTTCAGATTTTTGGGCACCCCTTCTAGGATGTCTTAGGATGACCTAACATTTGTGACAAATGGTATGCATCTAAAATATTCTATAGGCTTTTTGAGTCAATCGCCCAACACTGTAGGTAGCAACTTTCAATTTTGTCAATAATTCACTTCTTGTAAGATTTCTAGGATGTCTAGGGTGACCCAAGGGATATCTGGATCAAATGTCATGCTTTTATATGTTGTGTTTAGATTTTAATTCCCCTATTTGAATGGAGGAACAGAGGACAGCAAGCATTTTGAAGGATGTATTTATCTGTCTATGCTGTTTTGTGTGTTCTCGAAGCGGTTGGTTCTGTTCAGTAACAGTGTTAAATAGCTCTATTGTGATAGTAATCATTGCTATACACTGTTAGTTCAGTAACTGTGTTAAATAGCTCTATATTCTGACAGTAATCTAGAGCTAGGGCTCCATTTCCGTCACCGCTAAACCCCTTATCCCTAAACTTCTTTGCCTTTTTTTACTATTTTGCAAAACATTTTTTAATTAAAATGGCCAGTCTACAAGCTCACAACGTGTCAATGTAGATTGGCTAGTTGAACTATTTTTTTTAAATAGTGATTGCACATAAAAACTACTCCATGGTGTCTAATGAAGTACTGTCACCTCATAGACACATGACAAACTGGAAAAATACAACAATTGTGGCACTCCATCTTTAATTCATGTGTTGTGATAATAATCAAAATATACGTATACGTAAATATGCAACAATTGTACTTAATTGTACAGAATTTGAGTAAATGTACAGTTACTTTACAGCACTGATATTAATAAGAGGGAGTAAAACAGATGGAGAAGAGAAAACGGATCATTTCTTGATTTTCTTCTTGTCCGCCAACTCCTCCACGTACTCAGAATCAGTGTCAGTGTCAGAATCCGCTCTGAAGGTGATCTTAATGAACATCTCAGAGTTCTTACTCCACCTGTGCTTGGCCTTCAGATTGAGATCATTGCTGAGCCACCTGTACTGCCCCTTGTTCTTCCCTACATAGTTCACGTTACACTCCAGCTCTGACATCTCATTCTTATCAGTTACAATGTGCTCGATGTGTGTCGTGTCCTGTCTATTCTCTGTGTCTGTGAGCTCAATACCAACACTAGCGGTGCTTACAAGCGCCTCTTTAACGCCTGCAGATGCTGTGACCCCCGCTGTCACTTTGGTACCGCTCTCCGTGGCGATGGTCTTGGTGCTGCCGCACTCCTTCACGATCCTCTTGAAGGTGATGATTCCACCGCAGACCGTGTCCGTGCCCATCACCCTCTCCATGCGGATCATACCGGGGTCCTCCGCTATCACTTTACCGCCGTTCAGCACGGGTAATCCGTGGTCCAGGCTGGTGGGGTGGTTGATGATCACTACAGCGTTGCCCATTCTAAACGAAAGCAAAACAAACATGGTGATCGCTACAGTGTTACCCATTCTGAACAAAAGCAAAACAAACATGATGATCGCTACAGCGTTGCCCATCCTCAATGAAATCTAATAAACATGATGATCACCTCGGCATTGTCTGTCCTGAATGAAAACTAACTAGAAAAAGTGCCCCTCGGGGCACAGGTCTCCACCAGGGCAGGTCAGGTTGTGGCCTCCTGGTGGCGCTATAATAGGCCAATGTGAAAAGGGTGCCATTTCTTCATACGCCTTTGATGGCAATTGGATGATTTGAGGCATTTTGTTCCAAAAATGTGTTTTGCAAAAATCAACCTGTTGGTGGCGCTATAATAGGCCAATGTGAAAAGGGTGGGATATATTCCTCAGCCTAGTAAGAAAATGTGTGAAAGATTTCACGTAAATTGCATGCTGCGTTCATGATTTGAGGCTTTTGTTCAAAACGGGGCAATCTTGCAAACTGTGAAAGCCAATTATAGCCAATTAGGATGGAATATGAAATATCGGACAGATCCGACTTGAGCACATGACCATAGAGATACTGTGTAACGATTTGTGAGATTTTTGGACCGAATCTGGAGGAGTAATATCCAAAAATGTGTTTTACAAAAGTCGGCCTCCTGGTGGCGCTATAAAAGGCAGATGCGGAAAATGCAGGTCAAAGGTTTGTCCTTGGCCTCTAGGGAGTGTGCATGCAACGTTTCACGCAGATCGGTGCAGTTTTAGGTAAAAAATGTGAAAAGCTGCCTCATGGTGGCGCTATAACAGGCCGTTCTGGAAAATGTGGGGCAGAGGTTCATCGTTGGCATCCAGGGAGTGTGTGTGCAAAGTTTGGCATCAACCGGGTGAACAGTGCCGGAGATTAGCTGGTAACGGACGGACGGAAGGACGGACACACACACGGACGGAGTGCAAAACATATACTCTCTCCCCATGCCTTCGGCCTGGTGGAGACAATAAACATGATCACTCCGGTATAGACCAATTCTTTGTTTACAAACATTGGGACTGGGCGCACGGGTGACTGTTTCGTGTAATCAATTCCCAACAGATCTCCAAACCTGTTGTTTTGGGGAGCGCTGCGCTGGTTTCAGTCCATTCAATCTCTCTTGTGTGTTGGCTAGTGAGATGCACCCTAGGTCTAGGAGACATTTATACTTCAAAGCGCAACATTATTGCGCACAGAGAACAGCTGATATGCAATCTCACATCGCATCGCGGATGCGACTGTTGTGAGCGTAGAGGTCGAAGCAGGGGCGGCAGGTTCCTATAACGGCAGTGGGTGCCCCCCGCCCCGCCTCCCTGCCCCGCCTCCCTGCCCCCCCCCCCCCCCCCCCCCCGGCCGCAGCGGGGGATTTATTTTTTATATATAATTTACAGTTTGCTAATAAATACAGTGGTGCGCGCTTTCAGTTCACAACAATTAACGAACACATTAATCAGCATCTTGTTTCAACATTTCAGCATGATCAACAGTAAATAATTAAATTGTTTCAGCCATAAGCGGCGGGTGGATTTTACCTTTAGCTAGGTGGGACGACGACGACGCAGATTTACTTATTTATTTCCCCCAGATGGTCTAACAATGTCATGATTTGACCAATTTATACCAATCTCGTACACCATTGCTCACGAAAGCAAGATCCTTGACCCAATTACAGCCACTGCATCTTACCTTTTAATTAAAGTAAAAGTAGTCAGTTCTGTTCCCCGGACATTGTTTTGGGATTTTTTGGCTGAGATGGCTCTGTTTGTCAAGTCTCAAGTCATGGCTCTTTACAGACGGGCCGACGGTACACAGACAGCAGCCTCTCCGCTGACTGTGTTAGTGTTGTGTTGCTGCAGGAGACGGAGTGTGAATGAACCGTGCGGTCACTGGAACAAAGCCACCGTATTAGCATTTGAATACCTGTTCTGTGAACACCATAAAGGTGTGTGCCTACGTGACAAAATGACCAGGGGGAGGGGATCTTCAGCCTTAATCTCAGTGGGTGCTATTTGGCTTATTATTTTTTCAGTGGGTGACCAAGCCCTCAGGCACTCCCAAAGTTGACGCCGCTGGGTCGAAGCATAAATTATACTTGATGGGCTGCAGGTGCGCGTGCAGCCATGGACAAACAGGCTCTGCTGCCGTTATCGTGAGCGCACCTCACGCACCGCACCTCCTGTGGTTTTGAGGACAACTGCTTTGAATTACTATTATTGTTCACACACAACAGAAACCAATGGATTATATATTTCAAGAGTGAGAGAATACAATACAAATCCTAATCATTCTTCCTCCACACTGGGATAGAAACAGCATCTGAAAGTTTGATGGGGCATGTTTTACACGTGAGTGCAGTTAGAACTTTTCCATTGCATCTATGAGAGGTGGTGTTCTTCTGCTGCCGTTATGCGCGCATGCTGTTTCTTATCAGTGTGACGTCGTCTGTTAAAGCAGTGGTTCCCAAACTTTTTCATGTCAAGGACCCCCAAATTGACACTAATCAGCCCGCGGACCCACATTTTATAAGATATGCCATGGACCCCCAGAAGAGAAGATTTTTACAGCTCTATCTGTGATTCTCATCCAGTTTAATTTCAAGGACCCCCAGTTTTACATGCTTTTAGGCTACGGAACCCCCATTTAATAGCATTTCTATCTCTGGGACCCCCAATTTATATTGTAAAAATCAATGTTAATTTAACTCTGAGATGGAGAGTGTACATTTGTACATTTGTATGTACACTCTCTGAGTTACAGCCCCATAAGGGTCCATTTGGTTCCAAATTATCATTTAGCTGGGTCCCCCCTGGAAATCCCTCAAGTAGGCTACCCCTGGGGGTCCCCGGACCCCACTTTGGGAACCACTGTGTTAAAGCGTCTATTGTCCATCCTGAATGAAAACTAATCCCCCCCACCGCCCACCCCTTTTTTTCCCCTCACTGTATATGTTTCTTTTCCCTTTTTACCTCCTTTATGATGAATTCCTGTTCTGTCTATAGAAGTCTATTTGTACGTCTCTAAATGTTTTGATGATTTGAACATGGTGGACCCTATTGGAAACAAGTGTAATGCTTAATTGGGTCGTCCACTCACAGTTAACAGCCTTTGTATTGAGTTTGTGCTTGAAATGTACTGTAATTCTGCAAACTGTTAATACATTCTTCAATCAATCAATCAAACCAATAGTAGGCCGGCGATCAATAGTAGGCCGGCGATCGGCCTGTTATCAGCAGATCTACAAGCTCACAATGTGAGCTTCAAGATTGCCTATTTTCAAATGCCCAAAATGTATAGGGCTGAAGTTGTTAATGCATGTTTTGTGATAATAATCAAAACCTACACATATGTGTGTGTGATATAATATAAATATATCCCATAAAATATATAGGCTACGATCCATGTTATTTTGACTTTTGGTCCATGTAATTTTTGACAATTTCTAATTTGTACGTTTCAAAACAAAACTCTCACATCCACCAGCAAATCAGCAATACTGTAACTGCATCAAACTCAATTAGAGTAATTTTCACCAATTAACAATATCATGTTTTCTGTTAATAAGAACAATAATATTTAATATTTTACCTCTTTGAGTTGTTGAGCTTGTCTGTCTCACCTGTTTATCTGACAATGTCAAAATGAGAACAATTATGCCCATTGTCTACATATACATTAACATATTAGAATATTATTTCAGGTTTATTACAGTTATTTTAGGATCAATTAATCATTATACCTCTTGTGCGTCTCTTCCACCGCCTTAGGTTTATCTGACTGGTGAAATAAGAATATGTAAATGATAATGATATAACAAACTGTCTGAGTGGTGAAATAAGAATATGTATAATAATATGTATTATATTAAACAATGATCTATCAACATCTAACAAACTGACAAACATGGTGTGAAAACTGAAATGTATATATATATATATATATATATATATATATATATATAAATATATGCATGCATGCACATTATTCTAAGATTTTTTTTACCTCTTGTGTCTCTTCCAACTCTCTTTGACTCTTATCTGACTGTGTTATGCAGCATGGAGAAACTATATTTATAATGAATGATCATACGACACACCTCTGTCTCAGCCTACTGTCTCCTTATATTTGCATATTAACCTTAGGCTATAGAGCGTTGCAGTCCCGCCTCCTACCCTGGACCAGGAAATGAAACCCAATGCATTTTCCTCATAGACATTTCTTAAAGTATTTATTTAAAGACGGTTACGCCGCGGACAAAGCCAACTCGAGTCGTGACAACTCATGACAACACAAACAATATTTTGGACCAAACAAATAATTAGAAAGAAGAAAAAAACGGCAGGTTACAACACTTTTTTTGTTGTTTTTCTTCTTTGTAATTATTTGTTTGGTCCAAAATATTGTTTGTGTTGTCATGAGTTGTCACGACTCGAGTTGGCTTTGTCCGTGGCGTAACCATCTTTAAATAAATACTTTAAGAAATGTCTATGGGAAAAATGCATTGGGTTTCATTTCCTGGTCCAGGGTAGGAGGCGGGACTGCGACGCTCTATTAACCCACATGCACACACGCCCCATATGCGCATGCGCGCACACTCACGCACACACACGCACGCGCGCACACACACACGCACGCGCGCACGCACGCACGCACGCACGCGCACACACACGTGTGTATGTGTTATATTGTATATAAACATAGGCCTACTCTACAGATTGGACACAATTACATTTCCTTCCTTTAAAAAAAAGTTATAGGCCTATAATGCTGCTTTTAAAACTGTTACGATTTAGCAGGCATTTGTAGAATCAACCTCACAGGGTCCTATGTTTAAATGTGATCCTTTCACCCCCTCTGCTGGTGGAAGTTGTACATTGATTGTAAAATTTCAATGCAGCAATGCACTGCAGCACTGATATTACAGTAAAAATTTACTTTTACATTTGTTACTTGCAAATGTAGAAGTAAAAGTATAGAACACATGGGAATTATTCCAATGAAGTAAAATTAGCTCAAAGTTTTACTTAACTACAGTACTTGAGTAGATGTACAGTAACTTGTTACTTTCCACAGTGCACGTGTAGCCTACTTTATCCACCACTGCATCTAAGCATACAACCTGGCATCTGTCTAAACATGGCACGTGCACTGTGGAAAGTAACTAAAGTACATCTACTCAAGTAGGCCTACTGTAGTTAAGTAAAACTTTGAGCAAATTTTACTTTATTGGAAAATTGCCCATGTGTTCTATACTTTTACTTCTACTCTACTAGAAGTAAAAGGGGTGCATTCCACAACTTGGGAACCATATGGGAGAAGAATCTATGATGCTTGGATGACACCCTGGCCATCAGTCCTAGAGAGGGAGGGGGGCCCTGTCTTGTCTCACTCTGAAAAAATACAAGGAAAAATAAAGTGTAATGAAGTATTATAGTTTGATCTGAGAAGCGAACATCTTCCAAGAGAGCTTCTGTTTGCTACTAGCAGTGTGCAAAGTTTAAAAAAGAAAAAGAAAAGAGAAAACAATCTGACTTTTAGATTCCATTTCATGCTGCATTTTCCCCCTGGAATGTCTCGGGTTGAATTATATTCAGTCTTTCCATTGCCAGTCTTTCACAAATGGAAGACAAATATATTTCTTGGCTGGCCATTGTGTTTTGAAGGGGGAGGGGGTTTGATTGGTAATATACAGGGCTAATTAGCTTAAAGAAAGTGATCTATTTTTTTTCCTCCTTGGCTCCTGCTTTCCCCTAAACGTCAGCTCACATTTCCCAGGTGCCTCTATGTCTGCCAGAGAGGTAACAAAATAATAGCCCTGCTCTTGGTAGCCTATTTTTCAACCTAGTGTGTGTGTGTGTGTGTGTGTGTGTGTGTGTGTGTGTGTGTGTGTGTGTGTGTGTGTGTGTGTGTGTGTGTGTGTGTGTGTGTGTGTGCACGTGCGTGTGCACGTGCGTGTGAGAGAGACAGATTTGTAATAGATTACGATTAGCCTATAGATATTCAGAGGGAATTCCTTGATCTTATGAATTATGCATTTTTTGTTTTTCATAATTCAGTTCCACTGTATTTAGGTTGAGAGCATTTCAGTCCAACCTAGTGTGTGTGTGTGTGTGTGTGTGTGTGTGTGTGTGTGTGTGTGTGTGTGTGTGTGTGTGTGTGTGTGTGTGTGTGTGTGTGTGTGTGTGTGTGTGTGTGTGTGTGTGTGTGTGTGTGTGCGGCATATTGCATATATGGACGGATATCAATATTGCTAATAACAACGGCCTTACATCAATGAGGCTGACCTTCTGTTCCAAGTTGTGGTATTACAATATAGCATTCAACCATGTCCTCCTCCTACTGTATAGTCAGCATCAGTACATCCCATTTCATCCCACATTTGTACAAAAACTGACTTATCAATTACTGACTTACATCAATTACTGACTACATCAATTACATAAATTACTGACTTATCAATTACACACCCCATGGAATGGGGCCTTGAATTCATGCATTCCTAATCCTAAACCAATCATTTGATGACCGGCAGAGTCTCCAGTAGGAGACTCAAAGCGTAGGACACTGCTTTGCTCCAACTTTCTTTCCTGCCTTGATCTCCCTGCCCCCACCTTCCCTCTTCTTCCCTTTATTTTTTCTTGGAATAATAACACGATGGGAACAATGCACAAAAACAGATTTCACCCACTTTTTGACGAAATGACAAGATGTCTCATCAATGTGAACCATTGGATTTCAAATGATGAGATACAGTATCTTGTCAATGGCAGTGAATGTGTTAAGTACTGGAATCCCAGCATCCCATATAATGGATGTGACGTTCGGCAAACATAACCGATCTACAAATGCAACGTGTTGTGTACCGGCTATGTATCGTGAAGAGATTATGAATAAAAAAGCTCCTACCAAATAGACAGACCTCAGGTCTGTTTTACATGACGCAAAGCGACGCGTTGTGAACTTGTAGATCTGCTATTTTCACTAGCTTGGGTCCCGGGCAAATGTCTAATTTCTCTTTTGGGTCATGAGCTAAAACGTTTGGGTAGCACATGGTATCGAGGGTCTAAGTGGTTAACGTTTTGCCCATTTTCACTTTTCAAAACACGCTGTGTCTCGGACGGCAAATATCTCCACGCATGACAAGTCGTTTTGGCGGAGGCCGGGGCGAGCCTGGTCCATTTCACAGCTCCAGCGCTTTGGGCCCATGCAGCAGCTCCTGAGGTAATGAATGGCCTCTTCACAAACACATGGGAGACAGAATATTGTCTTAGCGGTGCCGCTCCGGCTCTGACCGCGGAACTTGGAAATCAGCACGATGGCATGAGGGGGGCTGCATGCTGAGGGAGTTATTTATGCGTTTTGGATCGGGTGGCGGCTGTTTAAGATAATGTTTGATTTCCATCCATCCATTAATCTTTTTATTTTTTTCTCCTCAATGAGAGCGTGGGGGGGGGATATCTGCTTGGACCAGGGACTTATTTTAACCAAATAAAAGGGGGGAAAGGAGCATAATACTTTCAGGATTTGAAAATATTGTATACAGTACAACAGTGGTTCCAAGACTTTCTAATGGATGGCTGCCTGTGCTCATGTGTATTGGATTGCATAAGAGGGAGCAGGGCCCTGAAGCCAAGCTCTAAAGCAGCGGTTGCCAAAAAGAGCTTGTACATCTGCTATTTTTGAGTGGTGCAACCACTCCCTTACGGAGCTATGTGTGTGGCTGGGTGGGTCTGAGCACAAAAACAGCATGGTTGTTTTTCACCACCTGTGCGCAACCTAACACGCACACAAACGCACAGGCACATATTAACACTATATATGATGATTTCGGGTGTGCCAGTACAGTACAGTACAGTACAGTACAGTACAGTACAGTACAGTACAGTACAGTACAGTACAGTACAGTACAGTACAGTACAGTACAGTACAGTACAGTACAGAGGACCCCCACATGGTAACTCTGTCATTTCTTAACCGTTTCGGACGTGGGGCGGCTCGCCGGAATCGGCCACGGCCCCCTGGCCGCGTTCCTGGGGGTCTGGATGTTCCGGGGGGTACCGGGGGGGTCCCCGGAATGGTAACTCTCTCATTTCTCTACCGTTTCGGACGTGGGGCGGCTCGCCGGAACCGGGCCGGCACACTGGCCGTGGTCCTGTGGGTCTGGAATTTCCGCAGACCCCCCGGGGACCCCCACACAGAGTTGCACCACTCACTTCACATGGGTGTGATTTTTTAACATTTGTTTAAACATTTTATAAGTGTGAGAACTGGATTAAGATGGCATTTGTAGAACCATGTCCTCCTGCTTCAGCAGTACAACCTGCTTCTTCATCCCAGATTTTAAAGACTACGCCCAGGGACGGATTAACCACCACAAGGGCCCCTGGGCCGGTACATTTTTTGGGGGCCCCCTAGTGCGCGTGCGCGCAGAATTTTCCAGTTGTTTTGTGTTTTTATCAAATTTTTGACCTAAATGTAGCAAAATCAATGGCCAATGAAGGTCCCCAGGAGCTTTTTTCAGGGCCTCAAACCCATTACAGAGCATTACATTTTCCCTGAAGGGCCCCTGGGAGCCAAGGGCCCCTGGGCCACGGCCCCATTGGCCCAATGGCTAATTTGGCCCTGACTACACCCCATGAAGCCTTGAATTCATGCATTCCTGAGCCAACCATCCGATGACCGGCCGAGTCTCCGGTAGCAGTCATCAAATTATTGGCTCAGGAATGCAACAAAAAACAAATCAATCTCCATGAATTCAAGGCTTCATGGTGTGCGTAATTGATAGAAAATAAGTCACTATTTGGGTGAACTACTCCTTTAAGTCCACATGAATCAAACCTCAAACACATTTAATTGTAATTCTAAAGCTCACTCTAAAGCATGGCTTTTCAATCTAAAGCCCTGCATCTAAAGGTTTAGAATGATAGGTCTGCTATGTTCAGTGCGCCGTGCGCGACACTGGTGCGCAACTGAGCAAAAATCTGCCCTTTGTTGTATGCGCATCCATCTGCACACCGCACGTACTGGCTGTACTCCACACAGACCGCAAGGCTTTGGCGCTCACTTAATGCCAGCTATTTGTTTTCCTTTGGTATTTATGTTCTTTTGCATCCATTAAATATAATTGTGTTTTGTGCCGCAGCAGACGCAGACTGGCACCTCCTCGTCCTCCTTTTCCTCTTCATCGTCGTCCTCCTCCTCAATCCACTTCCGTGCCCAATGGTGTAGGTATAACTTAGTACATTTACTGCAATGATTTCCCAGCATTAGCACACACACATATATATATATATCATTCCTAAACCGCATCACATTTGATGAGCGGTAAAGTCTCTAATGAGTCTCCTATACTGACCGATATGACCCGGTCATCAAGTTATTGGTTTAGGAATGTGATAAAAACCAAAAGCTCTCCATGAATTCAAGGCTTCATGGGGTGTGTAATTGATAGAGAAGAAGTCATTTTGCCATTAAAATGTACCGGAGTGAAAGTCAGGTAAAGTGTCCAAAAATACACATAGGCCTACTCACGTAAATTACAGATAAGTACAGTAATCAAGTAAATGTACATAGAGTTATTGTCCAGACTGCAAGCAGGCGGCAGCGGCAGTGGGCCCTCCTCTCCTCTCCTCTCCTCTCCTCGCGTGCGTGCGTGCGTGCGTGCGTGCGTGCGTGCGTGCGTGCGGTTTCTGGCAGCTAACAGCAGATTCCTCCATGTCTATCATTGTAATCAACAGACCTAGGCCCTGCAGTGCTCAAGCCAAAGCAGCAGCAGCAACAGGCCTGGCTGACACAAAGCAGCAGGGATGACTGGCTGGGCAACACACAGTGGTGGAAAAACTACTCAAATGTTTTACTTGAGTAAAAGTCTCAAGACTGCAATGTAGTAGAAGTCCCATATTCAAAATGATACTTAAAAGTAAAAGTAGAAGTACGGAAATTGGCCGAAAAATATAATAGGGCTGTAGTGTGTTCTGTAATAATAATCAACATCTACAAAGTAACGAAACCACTCAAAGTCATACGACAAAATAGAGAGAATGGCTGAGCTACAAGCTTGTAGATTCTTGCTATGCCCCCCCCCCCCCCAAAAGGGTTGTATTTTTGTGCGTGTCCTATCGTTACCACAGCTTCCTCTCTCTCTCTCTCTCTCTCTCTCTCTCTCTCTCTCTGTCTCTCCCCCAATTTGATTTTTCTGAGCATATCCTACTACACAGTGAAATCCTCTGTATTATTTGAACTCAGTGTACAAATCACCAGCCTCAAAATCAATCTAAATAAATTACACAGTCACACAGGATATTACAGTTGAGCAAAACTGAAAACTCTCTCTATAACACTTATAAGCCACAAAACCTAAGTTGGTAAAAGTGTGATTGCGAAGAATGTATAGACAGTGACTATAGTGATTTGGGTTGGGCGCTGCAGTACTGCCTCATCATCACACTCTGTCCTTCTATACACGCCATTGAAGGAATCCTCCTGGCATACATACCTCCATATTATGTCATTACTCCTCTGGGCCAGATAGGGGTAATGACATAATATGGAGGAGGCTCTGGCACGAGAAGATCTGATTTATAGTTTGTTGTAGGACAGTGTTGAGCAAGCAGAGCCATAAAAGTAGCAATGCCACAATGTAGAAGTTACTGTTACGGACTGGCTGTACGTTCCTCCCTTTTCCCTATATGGTCTGGCTGGCGTGTGGCGGGCATGTGAATGTCTGCCTGGCTGTGACGTTCCAATTCCCTCATCATGCTGTCTGCACACCTGGGGTTCATCTTCTCATCAAGCCCAGCAGATAAAAGACCTGGCTCTTCACTCCAGCCCTTGCCAGTTTGTTCAGTTGCCGACCGGTAAACATACTGTACTGTGCTGCATGCTCTCGTATCAGGCACATGAAGGGATAAGTTCAAACATTAGTCACCAGATACAGAAATTCTGTGCACCGTCGGCGATGTCTGTGTATGTCTGTTGTTTTGTGTAAAACTATGGCAAAACATATTTAGAGACTTCCTTTTCTTCATTCTCAAACTACATAAAAAACAAAATAAAAGCTAATATATTGACAATCGTGTCAACAAATGACAGTAAAACTGGACGAAAATATTATGGACAGACTAGAAATCAGGTAGAACTAAGAAAATAAATTGTATTGTTTGCGCTCCGAAAATAGTCAATGTTGTATAAATAACTATAAATCAGATCAGCCTATTTCAACACTATCACAGCCTGCCAAAATACACTTTAGTCGACCAAATTAACAGTATATTTGGTTGACTAAAATATTATGGTATTTAGTCAGTTTGATACAGACATTTCGTCCACCGACAGATATTTGGTGCATCCGATTTTCCATTCCGCCGGTCCGACTAAATCCGACCACTCCGCAATGCGTGCTTGCACCAAATGTGTTTGTGGTCCAGAGACATCATTATTGTACATTTCTGGATAATGTACAGTGACAGCACACGCACGTGCACAGTGCACACACACACACACACACACACACACACACACACACACACACACACACACACACTCACTGAGTGACGGAAAGACAGACGAAGACAAATTTCTTGAATTTATAGATAGATCACTTAAATTTGAAAACATTTAGATTAGAGGTCCGCTGTGGCCACCACATTCATTGGGTTCACACATTCTCAACGTTTCAACAACGAGACAGCTTTAAGAGAGATGTTTGTTATTTCACACCAAGCGCATGGAGCCAGCCGTAAAGCCGTCTGTGAACTTAAGTGCTCTTCTATAAACTTCTCGACAGCGTATTCCCTAGTAAAACAAAAAGGGAAGAAAAGAAACAAACAAGCCGACGCTATGCCGTTCGGCGCTGAGGTGGATGTGTGGCTGTTCAGGGAGCACTAAATTAACCACATGAGTCCTATATATAGCGTCCCGATTCCTAGGCTTTCCCCCCGCATCTGCCATTTCGCAGACAGTACTGTTATGGGGGGGAAAGAGAGTGGATCATAGAGCCCTGAGGGACCCCAGTCAATTAAGTACATTGGGTTTAACACACAAACACACACACACACACACACACACACACACGCAAACAAGCATGCACGCATACGCTCGCACGCAAATACCGCAAATGAGACGTCTCGTTGTAGTAAATCCCATGGAGTGATTTATTAGTTACAGCAAAGTGACTTGCAAGTGCAAGTCACTCTTCTGAACGCTTGCTTCACAAACAGAGTGTGTGTGTGTGTGTGTGTGTGTGTGTGTGTGTGTGTGTGTGTGTGTGTGTGTGTGTGTGTGTGTGTGTGTGTGTGTGTGTGTGTGTGTGTGTGTGTGTGTGTGCGCGCGCGCGAGCGAAGGGTGCTGGGGGTGGTGGCTCTGGCAGTTTTACTGTTATTATCTCACACACAACCCTCCCCCAACCTCCCACACGCACGCACGCATGCACGCACGCACTCACGCACGCACGCACGCACGCACACACGCACGCACGCACACACATACACACACATGCACACATCCACACCCTATAGCCTATACAGTCATTCGCTGCACACTTCCATCACCGTCACTGATCGAATTATTTCTTCTGCCACTGCCAGTGTTTATCAATGTTTATTTTGTTGACCCGATGTGTCTCAAGGATGTAAACAAAGGGGGGCAGACGATCGTCTTTTTTATCGTATATTTAGTTATGTGCCTCTGAATGCAATTTGAAACATTTTCACTCCCCACTCTCTTAGCATCATTCAGCAATAACGTGTTGGATTTGTGTCCAGGGACTTCAATGGCAGTCAATGTGTTTTAATAATCGTGTTCTGCACAATAAATACTTTCCACACAGTCTGAGAGACCCACATTGCATGATAGTAGTATTGGTTCTCAACCTGTGGGTCGGGACCCAGTGGTAGGTCCCCTTATGGCAGTGAAGTGATAATTTAAGGACTGTTAAGACCTTTTTAAACATAACAATGAGAAAGAAATTATAAGAAACCCTTTTTGGATCAAAAGTAATTAACAAATTATTCTAACAAGCACAGATTAAAAAATAGACAATATACAAGCCCCCCCCCCCCCCCCCCCCCCCCCCCACACACACTTTTTTTTATTTGTGCTGGGCAAAAGTTTTCTTCTTCTATATTACTTAAGTAAAATATTTGAGTACTTTTTCCAAGCCCCCAGTAAGGCTATCCAACGTTGAAACTGCCACTACCTACTGGCGGAAAGTGGAACAGCACTTTAATGGAGGTGGATGGACGTTCATGACGTCATGTGCGTCAGCCCTGGACCTAAAATTTGAAGTCCGGGCTAGGCTAGGCTAAACTTCCGAGTTATAATCAGTGCTTAATTTCTATCATTTCAATCATGCTTGCAAGATATGGGGGAGCCATACCTTTGGTTGCTTTGAATGCCAGCATCAGAGTTTTGTATTCTGTGCGGGCAGCGACTGGGAGCCAGTGCAGGGAGCGGAGCAGGGGGGAGACATGTGAGAATTTTGGCTGGTTGAAGACCAGACGAGCTGCGGCATTTTGGATCATTTGGAGAGGCTTAAGTGCACATGCCGGTAGGCCAGTAAGGAGCGAATTACAATAGTCAAGTTTTGACAAGACTGTTGTCTGGATTAGGAGCTGGGCTGATTCCTGGGTGAGGAACGGTCTAATTCGTCGTATGTTATAGAGTGTGAACCTACAGGATCGAGTGACAGCTGTGATGTGAGTTTTAAACGAGAGCTGACTGTCCAGGACAACACCAAGGTTCCTGGCTGTTGGGACAGACGTTACCAGGGCGTTGTCTACGGAAATAGTTAGCTCCCGCATAGGGCAGGACTTAGCTGGGAAGAAGAGAAGCTCAGTCTTGTCTGGGTTCAGCTTGAGGTGGTTGGAGGACATCCACTGTGAGATGTCAGCCAGGCATGCAGTGATGCGCTCTTCCACCTGAGTGGCAGAGGGGTGGAAGGACAGAAACAGTTGTGTGTCATCAGCATAGCAGTGATAGGATATATTGTGAGCAGAGATGATAGTGCCAAGGGATTTGGTGTACAGTGAGAAAAGGAGGGGACCAAGTACAGATCCCTGTGGGACCCCAGTTTGGAGGGTTCGGGGGGATGATAGCAGACCTTTCCAGGAAACCTGGTAGGTCCGGTCGGTGAGATAGGAAGAGAACCACTTTAGTGCTGTCCCGCCGATGCCTAGATCCGCTAGGGTGTCTAGGAGCAGCTGGTGGTTCACTGTGTCAAATGCCGCCGATAGGTCTAGGAGAATCAGGACAGCAGAGTGGGAAGCAGCCTGGGCAGCATGTAGTGCTTCTGTGACTGCCAGCAGGGCAGTTTCTGTGGAGTGTGCCTTCTTGAATCCTGATTGGTTGGGATCCAGCAGGTTGTTCTGTGAGAGATGGAGAGAGAGCTGGTTGGAGACAACACGTTCAATGCGTGTTGAACACAATCAGAACACAATAGTGTAGAGTAGGCATATAGACATTTTTATATGTCTTTAAATGTTCTGATGAATTGAAAATGGAGGACCCTGAAGTAACAAGTCTTAAGCTTTTTTCTGGTTTTATACTCGTAGCAGTCAGATTTTGTATTGACCTTTCGTTTGATCTGTACCCATTCTACAAACGGAATAAAATTTCCAATCAGTCAATCAATAACATTTGCAGCAGCAGTTTACACAGGGGCCCGTCGGCTCACAACACACAACTACAGTAGGCATTTGCAGTTCAGTTGGCACAGCGGCTCAACGTTATATTAGATGCTGTATAAAATACAGTATTAAGTTAGGGTGGCCCATCATCAGAACAGTACGCAATGCTAAATACCTGCATGCACGTTGTTGTCCTTATCCTTCCTCCTCCGCCTCCTCCTCCGACCACCTCCTCCTCCGATGACAACTCAATAATGCTACTACTACTTAATTCTGTACTAGTCTTTTTTATTTCGGGCCCACCAAAGCAAGCGTTATGATATTCGATTATGATCGAGCCATGTTGTAAAGCCGGGTGTCTTTGCGAGATTTGAACGGTGTCTTTTATATCATTTTTCCACTCCCCGTCAAAATCTCACCCAGAGCGCTTCAGTCAGTCCACCCCGACGCGGCGCCTCCTCTTACTGTCCCCGGGTAGGCCTACAGTAGCCTACAGATCATTGTCCGCTGGTTACAGATCACAGCACTATATAATGAAATATAATATAATATATGTCGGGACTGGGGAGTCTGACGGCGGGGGAAACCACTGCCTGGGACCGATATGGCTTGTGTTGGAGCCGAGCCGCGCGAGCCTGTGTTCACTGCGCAGTGGGCAGCAGCAGCAACACACACACAGTGCATCATATGCGGCGCCATGCATGCGTACTAGTATAAGACTTGATTATTTTATTGTTTGGTGTTTTAACTTATTTGTAGCCCTAAAAGGGGAAGGGGAGATTGTAATCAAGCCTGTAACCCCCGTTACTATACGGCTGTTACTGTAATCCAGATTACACATTTTAAAATGTACTCTAAGACGTTACAGTTACCGTAACCGTAAGTTAAAAATATGTATTCCATTGAGTCTCTCATGGTCAGAAACCATGAAATAGACACCAAGTTTGCATTTATAGCTCATCTGGTTCAGAAGTTAGAGCCAAAACCTATTTTCTTGGTGCCAAAACGTGATGATGCGCGTTTTTCATCGCTAGAAATGCCGATCCGCGATGATGCACGTTTTTCATCGCTAGAAAGGCCAAAACGCGATGATGCGCGTTTGTCATCGCTAGAAAGGCCAAAACGCGATGATGTGCGTTTTTCATCGCAAGAAATGCCAAAACGCGATGATGCGCGTTTTTCATTGCTAGAAATGCCAAAACGCAATGATGCGAGTTTTTCATTGCTAGAAATGACAAAACGCGCTGATGCGCGTTTTTCATCGCTAGAAATGCCAAAACGCGATCATGCGTGTTTTTCATCGCTAGAAATGCCTGCATTTGTCATAACATACAAAGTTGTCCACCAGAAATAATATCTATGACCCCATAGGATCACAACCTATATGGACAACCCGGTCAATTTTTGGGGCGAAAGTCCAATATGGCCGCCCCAATATTAGCCCCTATTAGTTATAATGGGGGGTGAATAGGACAACATTTTAAACGGAGAGATATTTCCACAAAACTTCTCAGGTTGATCAATGATATGAATACGAAAAAAAATTGTATTGCAAGTTTCCATGAAATCCAATATGGCCACCACAATATGGCCGCCACAATATTAGCACCAAGAAAATAGGTTTTGGCTTTAACTTCTGTACCAGATGAGCTAGAAATGCAAACTTGGTGTCTATTTCATGGTTTCTGACCATGAGACTCAATGGAATACCTATTTTCATTATTGGGTGTGTCTGGACCCTTATTGTGCATATTTACAAGATGGTGGCTACCCGAAATAGTGCTTTACCATGATTTCTACCATGATTGTTGACTGTTTTGGCAAACACAAGCAATATGAATCCATTGGCTAAGATTCATGGCACAGAAGGAACATATTTTCTTGAGCTTGCATATTGTCAAAATGGCTGCAAACATTGTACTTCCGGCAGTCTTCCGGGTGCTTTAAAACGCCACTGAGCAACTTCTATTGAAATTAATAGCTGGGGGTGGGGCTAACGCTCCGGTTCGGTCTTATCCTTTTATTACTCTATGACCCTCCAGCGTTTTTATTTGATATCACTTCACACATTAAATCACAGCCCTTCTATTCACAGAGGTTTTCACATTAGTCTGGATCTGGAGCTATCTGGAGCTGAAGGCTATACAACCAACATTGTGGGGAGACTAATATCACTGCATATCTGAAATTTCGGTGTGGAAGATTCACAGCAAAACAGTCTCACTTTGAATAGTGGGCTATGCTTGGTCACCCACAACTCTGGGGTGAGTGACTCTGTAATTCAAACTGAGGAGTGGCAGACCGATCTCCTCAGGGATTTTCTTTTTCCTGTGGAAGATTTGTCTTTTCTTTTTCAGGCTAGAGCGGAACACAGCAACTTTGTTGCTAATAAGGCCAACCAGCTCACATGACATAATAAACAACAAACATGACTTTTACCCCACTAGGCCTACATTTATTTGACAACAATATAATTACTAGTTACTTTGGACATTTTGATTATTATTACACATGCATTAACCACTTCAGCCCTATATACATTTTGGCCTTTTGAAAAAAGCCAATCTACTTGTAGATCTGCTAGTTTCAAAAGATTGTCATACATTTGAAAAGTCAAATAAAACATTCTGGATTCTGCACAATGAGTACTTTTACTTGTAGTACTTTAAGTACATTTCGATGCCAATACTTTTGTACTTTTACTCAAGTGGGCTACATTTTGAATTCCGGACGTTTACTTGTATAGAACAGAGCAGTTCTATATTGCAGTAGGCTAGTGATACTTTTACTTAAGTAGACAATGCGAGTATAGCTACATTTTCCACCACAGGCCATTCATAGCAGCAGCAGCAGCACATCTTGTAGTATCATTAATGCCTCTGCTCATTATGGCTTTTGCCCTTGAATCCCCACATACCCAAAGGATGAAGGCAGTGCAGTGGAGGGAGAAGGACTCTGTGTTAAAAGTCCTGTAGTAAAAGCCCTGTGTTCAATTATTATCTTTACTTGAGTAAAAGTGAAAAAGCATATTGGCATCAAAATGAATGCTTACGGTAGGCTATACCAAAAAGAGAGGGACCAAAACTAGTGAAAATAGCTTGTAGATTGTAGGCTATTTTCACTACTTCTTAATGTATTTTTGTCGTATGTATTTTTTTAATTCATGGAATTTCTTAGATTTGTTTGTTTGTTTTAACATTTATACAATTTTATTTAAAAAAATGTATTTCTAAAAAAAGAAAAATCTTTTGAAAAAGACCCACAAATGAGTCACGAGTCTCACAACCCACTGTTTGGGAAACTGCCCTATAGAGCGGCATGGGGATGGACAGGACTTTGGGGAGTCCCCAGAGACCCCCATGCAAGGATGGACAGGACTTTGGGGAGTCCCCAGAGACCCCCATGCAAGGATGGACAGGACTTTGTTTAGTCTGACCCTGGTGTGTTTCTTCTGCTCCCGGGGTCTTTGGGAGACGCCAATCTCAGAGTGTCTGAAATGACCGGCATGCCATCACTCACCGTCCCCAGTGTTGCCAGATTTTGTGAGACAAACAAGCGGCCAAGGGTCTATGAAAACAAGTTGCACGCACGCACGCACGCACGCACGCACGCACGCACGCACGCACGCACGCACGCACGCACGCACGCACGCACGCACACACACACACACACACACACACACACACACACACACACACACACACACATGCAGACAAATAGCAAATGCAGACTCTAGAACACTAAACATATTTTCTGTTACACCATCACTAAACACGGGTATATTTTACTCAATGTAAAATATTCTATAAAAAATATTTCTCATCAAAATATATTGAAGAACAGCAATACATGGCAACTTGAGGTAGTCTTCTTTAATATTTCTACATGACTTATGTAGAAATACATACGTCTAAAATTGTACATAAGACTTTCCCATTTCCATCATGGAGGGGCCCTATCATATATATATATTTTTTAAATCACGGCCGTGTGAAGTGAGGGGTGCTCTTATCATCGCACATCATACATCATCTAATTCTGGCCAATCAGAATTTGCATCTGCCACGAGGTTACTCCTTGGTGGGAAATAAATAAATAAGTACGATATAATACAAGAGAATAATGACAGCTTGGCACGCGTGACAGTAACATTTATGTTTGTAGATTTCTTATCAGACAGCCGTAGACTTGGCTGGTGACCAGTTATTAGTGTGGTTCAGACTATTGTAATTGTAACACTTTATTTTACTGGAGTAACCTTTATTTTGAAATGCTACTAGTCCCACAGTATTGACTGTACGCACTTGAGCCATATGTCAAATCGACCGAAAAAAATCAGAATGGTGTGCTTATATTTTGCTAAGAGAAATGTTGTATAGTTTAATTGATATAAATTTATTCGTGCATTAAATTTCCCCATTGACATGAATGGGAAAGTGCGAAAAATCACATTCAAGTATTTTTTCCTCTGAGACTGTAAGGGCTATAGTTACAAAACTTGGAGGGTAGGTTCATAATAATTACTAAAATTAATTTACTTATAATGTTATCGGTCGGCCTCATGGTGGCGCTATAACAGCCCACTTTACGTTTTGGCTTATAACTCTTGAACCGTAGGTCGTAAAATCAAAATTATTTTTTCCCTGGATTCCATGGGTCATGATAGATTTTCCGCCATTTTTTATTTTCTCCAAAACACACTTTTTGCTTTTCCTCCTACAGATTTTGTCCAAATCTCACAAAAATCTGTACACATGATCTCCAGACCTTTACGATGAAAATTCGAACGGCGGAATTTTGATAGTGCGTATCGTTCGGCCGTAATCGTCGTCCGAAGTTAGCAGGAGGGGCCTACTTTACAAAAAACGCCAAAAGTCACGAACGGAATGTCCGATCCATCCCAAATTTGATTCACTTGTCACGGGGGGTTCAATCAACCAAAAGCCAAAAGCAATTCTATTTTCATCCATAGGTGGCACCGCAAATGCCAAAAATGTAACCGTATGGTGCAAAAACATGATTTTTGGGGGATAAAACCCCTCCGAATTACTTACGCATGATCGCAGGGATGACGTGACATTGTAATTGGCTGGCAATATCAGTGGGAGGGGCATATGTAAGCCACTGCGGCAACCACACTTTGCATTTTTTTTAAATTGCGACCTTTCTAGTTTTTAATAAGGCTCTAAACAAACATTAAAAGTCCATGGACTTGGCTGCCACATGACCAAAACAATATACCCTACGAGGACATGAAAATGTTTAAGAACATTAGGGTTTAAACAACATTAGGGAGCAAGCCAATATAAGCAACTACACTTTAGAAAACATCAGCTGGCGTTGGGAAGGAAGGAAGTCAGACTGTCAGCAACTACCGTGTTTTATTCTATAGTGTCACAATATTGTTTCCTGTTCTCTGTGGTGTTTAAGGTTTTACTTTACTACAATACCCTTTCGTTTTTAAGTGATTCCTGTGGTCATTGTAGTTGTTGCCTGTTGTTAACCTGTCCTGTAAGTGTGTGCTCCAGTGAGCACACGCTTGTTCTCTATAGCCACTTTTTCAGTGGGGCAACCACTCCATTGCGGAGCTACAGTATGTGGGTCCCTGGCTTGCTGGGTATGTCCGTCCCGACCGTCCGAGCACAAAAATAGCGTTTGGTTGGTTTTCACCACCAAGTGTCACCGCTGCACAGCCTAACACACACACACACACACACACACACACACACACACACACACACACACACACACACACACACACACACACACACACACACACACACACACACACACACACACACACACACACACACATTAACTGTATGATGATTTCGGGTGTGACAGTACAGTACAGTACCGTTGGTCTACAAGCATGTAGATCTGCTATTTTCAACAAAAAATAAAAATAATAATTAATAATAATAATAGTAATAGTAATAGTAATAGTAATAGTAATAGTAATAATAATAATAATAATAATAATAATGAGAGTAAGGAATAAAGGGGGTGGGGGGGCTCGGTGCAGAGAATCCAGAGTAGATCGTTGCTGAAATCACAACAGCAATGATCTCTCTGGGTGGCCTGCAGGCCTGGGCCCGGGGGCTCCTCGTCCCCTACGGTGAGACTGGGTGGCCTGCAGGCCTGGGCCCGGGGCCTCCTCTTCCCCTACGGTGGGTCTGGGTGGCCTGCAGGCCTGGGCCCGGGGGCTCCTCTTCCCCTACGGTGGGTCTCTGGGTGGCCAGCAGGCCTGGGCCCGGGGGCTCCTCTTCCCCTACGGTGGGTCTCTGGGTGGCCTGCAGGCCTGGGCCCGGGGGCTCCTCTTCCCCTACGGTGGGTCTGGGTGGCCTGCAGGCCTGGGCCCGGGGGCTCCTCTTCCCCTACGGTGGGTCTCTGGGTGGCCAGCAGGCCTGGGCCCGGGGGCTCCTCTTCCCCTACGGTGGGTCTCTGGGTGGCCTGCAGGCCCGGGCCCGGGGGCTCCTCTTCCCCTACGGTGGGTCTGGGTGGCCTGCAGGCCTGGGCCCGGGGGCTCCTCTTCCCCTACGGTGGGTCCTCTGGGTGGCCTGCAGGCCCGGGCCCGGGGGCTCCTCTTCCCCTACGGTGGGTCTGGGTGGCCTGCAGGCCTGGGCCCGGGGGCTACTCTTCCCCTACGGTGGGTCTGGGTGGCCTGCAGGCCTGGGCCCGGGGGCTCCTCTTCCCCTACGGTGGGTCTGGGTGGCCTGCAGGCCTGGGCCCGGGGGCTCCTCTTCCCCTACGGTGGGTCTGGGTGGCCTGCTGGCCCGGGCCCGGGGGCTCCTCTTCCCCTACGGTGGGTCTGGGTGGCCTGCAGGCCTGGGCCCGGGGGCTCCTCTTCCCCTATGGTGGGTCTGGGTGGCCTGCAGGCCCGGGCCCGGGGGCTCCTCTTCCCCTACGGTGGGTCTGGGTGGCCTGCAGGCCCGGGCCCAGGGGCTCCTCTTCCCCTACGGTGGGTCTCTGGGTGGCCTGCAGGCCTGGGCCCGGGGGCACCTCTTCCCCTACGGTGGGTCTGGGTGGCCTGCAGGCCTGGGCCCGGGGGCTCCTCTTCCCCTACGGTGGGTCTGGGTGGCCTGCAGGCCTGGGCCCGGGGGCTCCTCTTCCCCTATGGTGGGTCTGGGTGGCCTGCAGGCCCGGGCCCGGGGGCTCCTCTTCCCCTACGGTGGGTCTGGGTGGCCTGCAGGCCCGGGCCCGGGGGCTCCTCTTCCCCTACGGTGGGTCTCTGGGTGGCCTGCAGGCCTGGGCCCGGGGGCTCCTCTTCCCCTACGGTGGGTCTGGGTGGCCTGCAGGCCTGGGCCCGGGGGCTCCTCTTCCCCTACGGTGGGTCTGGGTGGCCTGCAGGCCTGGGCCCGGGGGCTCCTCTTCCCCTACGGTGGGTCTCTTCTCAGCTGTCTGTCTGTCTGTGGAGCGCTGCTCCAGTAATTTGAGTGACTTCCTAATGAATTATGAATTGTTACAGCATGGCGAGCAGGGGAATGTCATTCACACTCAGTTGGCGTCAGACCAGACCAGATCAGCTGCGTACTGCTTACTGTAACCGCGAGTCATCAGACTTGAAGGGTATACCGTACATGTACGCCGGTGGATTCCATCTCCACCACTATACCTTCATACTGTATGTTATTGTCTCAAAATGTCTTATGTCAAGGACCCCCAAACTGATATGTGTATTTGGCTGCAGCTAGTGTGACAGTGCATGTGCACAGTTTATTATATGGCAGTTATATACGCATGCACTTTGATCATTCATCCCATAGTTTGGGGGGCTGTAATCATGGTGACGGCTGTAACCATATAGGTAGGTCCCATAGTCCAAAAACGGATACAAAAACGCTAATAAAAAGCTTACATTTTGGGAAAGTTGGCAAATTCAGATTAATTGCTTCAGCCAATGAGGAGAACTTGGCTGGTTAGACAGGTTGTAAGAACAGCATTCCTGACGACAGCTTTTGTGGACAGAGCTTTGGTTAGTTGTCCGATAAAAAAAAAAGAATCCTCCCCAAAATTCCCAATACCTCAAAATTAAATGCAAACGCAAAATATAATGATTTAATAAATGAATGAAAGAAAATCCAATAAATTCCATAAATGAGAAAAGGTTCATGGTTTGGCTGAAAACCTTTATGTGAATCTTGAGCTAAAACTTGTGGGACTCACTGGTCTAGAAAGGTGGAATTAGGGTAATAAATGTGCAAGATGGATTTTCATGGTACTATTGAGAGTTGTCAGACCAACTAGGCTGGAGCTGTGCGAGGGGAAATGTACAAAACAGATGGAATTGATGGTGATGAATGGACGTCACAGTTATCATACATAGATGCCGTTCCAGTCAATTTCAACTATCCGGTTTCTCTGACATCTGCCTGTACTGATTGACAGGAGACTATTCACATTGAGCAAACCAAACCACTGGAGGCCGAGGGAGATTCCAGCAGTGGTGGGAAAAGTACCGGTCGCCTACTCACATGTGTTACTTAGGTAAAGTATCAATACTGCAATGTAGATGTAGGCCTACTCTGTTACAAGTAAAAGTCCGGAATTCAATATAATAAAACAGTATTGGCATTACAATTTAGTCTAGGCCTATACTTTTTTCATTATGCATTTCAAGGTTTAAAATGTATTGTGAGCTTGCCAATCGTCTATTTTCAAATGGCCAAAATGTAGGCCTATAGGGCTGAAGTGGTTATGTTTTGTAATAATAATACAAATCTACAAAATAACTAGAAAGTAAAGTTTTCAAATAAATATAATGGAGTAAAAGTACAATATTTGGTTCCGAGATGTAGTGGGATAGTAGTAAAAGTATTGGAAATTGAAATACAAAGTACACATACCTCAAAACTGTACTTAAAGGGGAATACCACTCATTTTCAACATTTTACTGTCATTAATATACCTTAGAGGTGCTATTTGACAACAACAACAACACAACACAAAGTGACATATTTTGAATATTTTCAAAACCTTTTGACAGCACAAATATTGTCTGCAGGGGGCCCCCAGAGCCTTAGATATAGACAGAGTTACGCAAACTGCGATCACTTCATTGGGCCAGTCCAATGGCAGCTCACCTATATACTTCTATTGAGAATGGGGACAATCAACTGGGACAAGTCCTGGACCGGAAGTAGGCAGAAATGCATTGGACTCAGGCACAGCCCAGCTTTATTGATCTTAAATCCCTTTATTTTAGAATGTTTTGTAGTAATAGTACAACAAAAGTGGAGTGGACTACAGTGCAGAGGGACGTTGCTCCAAATTTACTGTGTAAACAGCATGTATGATGATGTATGATGATAAGAGCGCCCCTCACTTCACACAAGTGTGATTTATTTTTACCTTCACATGTGTATTTTAATATTTTAAGGTTTGTTGTCCTTTAATAAGGCAACAGCTTGAGTCGTGGAGTCAGCGGGGAGGTTCCTGCAGTGTCCCCTGGTTGACGAGACGAGCTTAAGATGTTTAAGCTGGGTGTCTCTGCCCTGCACCCAGGTGGGCTTACACATATATCACCCTGGCAGCGGGCTGCTTCCTTTCAACCCTCCCTAAAAACATACATTAACCACTTCAGCCCTATACATTTTTGGCCATTTGAAAATAGCCGGGACAAACGTTTGGTAGTTGTACATTTTGATACCAATACGTTTGCACTTTTGCGAAAAATTTGAATTCTGGATTTTTACTACTTTTAACAGAGTATTTCTACATCACAGTATTGATACTTTTACTTAAGTTAAAAATGTGAGTACGTCTTTTCCACCACTGCAGAGGAGGGGGGCCAAACGTGAGGCTTCCCAGTGCGGTGGCACCCATGCTGACCCACAATCTCTTTGATCCCCAAAGCCCCCCGCTATCACCACTGCCCCCCTCCCTCCCTCTCACCGGCAGGTCACTGTGTGTGTGTATAAGTGGTCGAAAAGGGTTCCGATATTTTTACTTAAGTAAAAGTATCAATACTACAAATTCTCTGTAAGGGCATGGTCACACCGAAGATAATTGCAATGGAGAAAGAGAGTATAGGGGCGTCAGGGCGTGACACACAGCAATTCTTCCGAAAAGGTAACCAGGGAAGCACCCTGACCACTCTGATTATTATTTTTTATTATTGTATAACCTTTCATTTTTATTATTTTTTTGCCTGTAATGACGTGCCCAAAATATAGGCTACCAGGTTGAAGTGTTGATCTTAAAATACTCCTGGAACAAAATAAATAATAGAAATATGTGGTCATCGCGCAAATCTGGTGTGCATACATGGATGACTGCATGATGCTCAGTCAATTGTAGTGGTGGAGAGTAACTAAGTAGATTTACTTAAGTACTGTAGGCCTACTCAAGTACACTTTTGAGGTTTACTGTACTTGAGTATTTACAATTTACAATACTTTTACTTCTACTCCACTACATATTGTACTCCACTGCAATCATTTGAAAACTTTACTTTTAAAGTGACTTTGTAGATTTTGATTATTATTAACATATACCATTAACCACTTTAGCCCATTTGAAAGTAGCAGATCTACAAGCTCACAATGCATCGCAATGTGACACATTGTGAGCTTGTAGATCTGCTGTTTACTTTTTTTTTCATAGTACATTTTTTACATTTGAAAACTTGTGAAACGGGACATTCTGCATAATCACTTTTGGTGCTTGCATTTCTGCATTGCAGTATTGATACTTTGTCTTAGGTAAAACATTTGAGTACTTTTCCACCGGTGAATTGTCCTGTCCCGTCCTGCCGACCCCCTGCATCTGCTTTGATCAGTGGGCCACGGTGATGGCACAAAGATTCCGTGCCAAATTGCCATGTCACAACACGGCAGGCCATCTATCAATCTACGTTGTATACCCCCTCCCCAAAACAACAACCACAACAGTTTGATCTGCGAAAGTTTTGAGATGCCAGAGGTAAAAAAGAAAATATCACACTCATGTGAAGTGAGGGGCGGCCGTCCACTGTATTTATATCGGCCACATGGTGTCTTACGTCATCATTTAGTGCCCTAAACAAACATTACGACATGACTGTAAAACAATTTACGTCATAATTCTACGTGCTCTAACAAATAAAAAAGTCCATATTTGGTTACCATACGATGTAATCTTCAAAAGCCATGCATTGGCTTCACACCTGTGTGAAGTGAGGGGCGCTCTTATCATTATACATCACCATACAATGCATCATCTAATGAACAACTGAATTCATGTGATTGGTTCGTTAAATTTACGTCATATTTGGCGGACAAAAGCTGTATATAGGAGGGGCTAGCGCCCCTATCCATGGAGTCTTTAAGTTAGTCAAATCAATTAAATTTTCCATAATCAGACTCCAATCAAGTTATTGAAACATCTGAGTTACATGTCTATATAAATCCCGTTCGAGATATCCACTACAACGGGTTCTATTAAAATGTTATAAGTGTCATATAAGTTTGAAACTGAAATTGGTTACGTCATCCACATTATGTCGGTGTTGTCGCTCGGCCAATCGGAGCGCGTATGTCTAATGAGAGCGCAATTGGATGCGTATGTCGGTGACTCCCTCGGCCAATCAGGGATTGTGTATTTTTGGTGGCCCCCTCGGCCAATCAGGAACCACCGTTTTTACAGTGGTATATTGTGCTCTGCTCGCGCAAGTAACAAGCAATAATAATAATCATAATTTACAGCTTGCATGCATGTGGGAGTGGGACCATGGGATTCAGACCCTGGGACTGCTACCATAACAAGAGGTCTTATACTGCTCAGCCCAAAGAGCCAATGCACCCGCCTTGATATCATGCTTGTCTATCTCGACACATTGTCTAAATCGGCTGTTCTCAGAGTGGGATCCGGGAATACCCAGGTGTCCTTGAGGGGGTTCCAGTAGGTCTCCAGAAAAATGATGGATTGTTAGGAACCAAATGAACCCAGTGGCTGTAACTCAGAGTGCACAAAAGGGCTAAGTACATCATGACAAACGTCCCACACAATTTACTGTTGTTGTTTTTGAGCAGTTCATTTGCAAAATATGAAGTGCTCTCTCTCTCTCTCTCTCTCTCTCTCTCTCTCTCTCTCTGTCAGTTCATCTTACACTCAATAAGGACAACTCCCGTCGCAAGTTGATTTGCACGCATGTGTGGTCCAGCCCTATGGACTTTATGGAATGCACATACAATATTTAAGGTGTTGTTTTGTTTTGTTTTTTGAGGGGGTGCTCGCTAGCCCCTCCTACATCCAGCTTTTAGTTACCGTCCACAAACTTCGTCTTAAACAAACATTAAATTCCCATTGACAATGAATGAATTTTACGATAGTAAAAGAAAACTATGGCAAATAGCCATAGTGTCTATTTTACGTCATGATGATGTATGATGATAAGAGAACCCCTCACTTCACACGGGTGGGATTTTTATTTGTTGAGGGCGCTAGCCCGCCCCTCCCATGCCCATCTTTGTGTGCCTGTGTGTACCATGGAATGTGATGCTTTGATTGACTGAGCACGGAATGTGATATATGATGATGTATGATGATAAGAGCGCCCCTCACTTGTGTGATTATTAAATTCTAGTTTTGGTTTCATATGGCAATTATAATGTATTAAGGCTTAGAAGGTTAATTAGACACTGGGATCCTTTTAAGTCAATCATTTTAATGGTCCCATATGACCAAAAACCCCTGTGCTTTCCCACTGCTGACAAAAGAAAGTGATTGGATCCGTCATGCGTAGGTGTGTGGACTCTCTGTGCACACCTAAATACAAAATTTACATGATTCACAAAATACTGCATGCTCTTGCACGGCGTCTACAGTGCAGTCACTGCTGTATAAACCAGGTATAGAGAGTGTTAATCATGCGTAATTGCGTATAGCCAGCCAAAACATACAGTACTAGTCTATAATAGCTTTGAATTTATTTGTCCAGGTCTGAAAGAAAGAAAGAAAGAAAGAAAGAAAGAAAGAAAGAAAGAAAGAAAGAAAGAAAGAAAAAGAAAGAAAGAAAGAAAGAAAGAAAGAAAGAAAAATAATCCTTCCATATTTTTCATCAGCTCGGGCAAATTGAATGTGCTTGACTGTGAGGAATGTGTCTGCTGCCAAAGCGTCACCTCTTAAAGAGAGCATATTACATTACATACAAACATGTCATTTGTGGGACACTGGGGTGGAAATGTGTCCTCGGGGAGCAATCAGACAGACTCCGTCTTTTTTTTAAAGGTCTCCTCTCCTCGCCTCGATTCTCAGACTCCTGGAATTACTAGAAACTCTAGCTTTTAAGCATTAAGTCACAGTCGGGCCGACAATACTACTATGGCTCCCGTTGATTAGAAATCAATTAGCGGTTTCCTGTTTGCCAAGCGGCTTTTCCTAATTCAATTCCATTGCACATCAATCGTGTTGGACCATGGCTCTCTGTGTTAATATTTAATGTCACCATGCTGATTAAACTGGTATTAGATGGTGGTAGTAGGCTACTCAATTATTTTTTTACTTAAAGCTATAGAAAATGTATAAAGAAATACTCTGTAAAGTCCGGAATTCAAAAATGTATAAGTCCAGAATTCAACAATGTTTTGGTATCAAAATGTACCAAAAGTAGAAAGTACTCGCAGAATGTTCCGTTTCACAATGTCTAAAAATAATTTGAAATTGGCAGATCTACAAGCTCACAATGTGTCACTGTCACATCATGACATGATGCAGCTTTAGCTCTGGTCCATATAGCCTTACTGCTCTTGCTGCCGTATTAACGATATGGAACTGATTGGCTTCCTGCCTCGCATGAAATGCAGACCAGCCTCTCCTCTGTAGATAAAAATAAAAATAATGTTTTACCTACTCACCAATACAAAGACGGGTTGTGGAATTAGAAAGCCTACTTTCCTTAGTGGACGCACTTTGAGCCCCCCACCACACGTATAAATGCACTTTTTGGCCAGAAAGGGATTTTGTTTTCACCGGAAAAATAAACAATTTTAGTTACTCAACCGCGCCCTCTACCGATATTGTCAAGCGAAAACCCTCATAGAGAAGATTTTTCCTTTGAATGAAAAAAAACGTGCATTTATACGTGTGGTGGGGGGCTTCCCGGCACCGCAAGCTTCTATTTTAAAAGAAATCCCGCCGCTGATTGTGTTAACCATGGCTAACATTAATAATAATCTTTTATTGTCCTGAAGGATATTCATCTTCACAGGTCTGTTCAACACTCACAACCAAACAACATATAGTAGCATACAGAAAAACATTACAACAAGACAATACAAAAACTTTCCGAGGGCGAGTGAACGATTTGTGTTCCAGATGTCCTTCGGATGGATTTTTCTTGGCTGTCAATATTTATATCATCCAACAACTTGCTCTGAAAGTGATCCAAAGGATCGTACGCTATTATAATTATATGGGGAAGAGCATTTTATTTGCAGGCTAAAACCGGATGTGACGTTTGTGGGCTTTCCTGTCTATCTTCGGTGTTTGTATAGATATTTTTGTAAATCTATGGGAAAAATGAATGGCCGATGTTTCAGTGGGTCCAGAAAACCACTGCTATGCCTCAACGTTCTTCTTTGGCACTGGCAACATAGCAGCTAAATCTTGCTATACAACGAGCCACACAGGCATTTAACCTATAATTTGTCTGGTATCCCGGTGTTGAAAAAGTATAGCATATTTCCTCTTAACTACACTGTTTCCCAAACATTGGGTCGGGACACATTTTTGGGGGTGACAGCCACAGGACCCATTCTTATTGGTCGCGACACAAGTAAGTGTTCCTTTTCCCTTGTTTCCTATTGGAGGGGGCCCCTCCAATGTCCAGCCTTTAGTGTGTATGCACAAACATTGTCCTACACAAACATTACATTCCCATTGAAAATGAATGGACAATTTTACGTCATAGTGTAAACACAAACATTGCATAACACAAACATTGATATGTTGTGAGGCTTTCAAGTCTCAGTAAGAACTTAAGTCGGCGATGATGATGTACGGTGATTAGAGCGCCCCTCACTTCACACGGGTGTGATTTTTCTTCCCAGTAGATTAAAAAAAAGACAATAATTCGGAAATACAATTTTTCAAATATAGATTTAATTGCATAATTGCATCTCTTTCGAGATCTCAAGGTAAAAAAGAAGAAGAAACAAATCGGGAAAACAGAGCTGTGTATTTGTTTGTTTGGTTTTCTTGTGTGGGGTGGGGGCGGGGGGGCGGGGGGGTGGGGGGGGGGGGGGTGTAGACAGCGACAGGGAGGCTGGCCCGAGATCTCCCGTGGGACTGATGGTGGTGGGGACTGGACAGGGAGAAGCAACCCGAGAGGGATAGACCACCCCTCCCGTTGCGCCTGACGGTTAAAATAACACGGCCCCCGCGGCCAGCCAGGCTCCATGCATCTCTCTCTCTCTCTCTCTCTCTCTCTCTCTCTCTCTCGGGGGGATTTCACTCCTGCTGCTCCTGTAGTGTAAACCAGTATTTCTTAAACCTTTTCATGTCAAGGGCCCTCCGAATTGAAATTGTATTTGTGCCCCCACCCCCCTCCCCAACTTATGTTTTAATTAAAATAATAACATTAATGAATAAAGAATAGCAGATGTACAAAGTACAAGTACTATTTTCTTAATAGCCAACGTATAGCCATGGATAAAGTGGTTAAAATGATTGTGACGCTGTATTAACAAATTTATCTTGGAACCGCATGGTACCTCACCAAGGACCGCAGGGGGTCCCCGGACCACACTTTGAGAACCAATTTTGTAAATAATCCCTCTGTGACAGATAAGGCTACAGAGAGTTCTGATCTAAACCCATAGGGCCCGTTCGTCACGACAGGGCCTCCCGTGCGCACTTTCGATTAAAAACGAGGAAACTAAACCTTGTCACAGAGCTTCCCCTCCCGTGTCGCCCGTGAGGAGAGAGAGAGAGAGAGAGAGACCTTAAGGGGCACAGGACTCAACTAAACCTGTATAGTAAAAAACAGAGATTATTTTATTCGGCCCCCCTAACCCAACCTCAGGCCCTCATATTATCACGCCTCGATTATTGCCGGAGTGAAGGGACTACTCCGGCCTTAACAAGAAAATGACATCCCGTCTACAGTTGATACAGAACTCTGCTGCTCGACTACTGACTAACACTCTAAGAAATGGGACCATATTACACCTATACTAGCCGCTTTTAATTATTACTTATAAAGCCCTAAATGGGCTGGCCCGACCCTATCTACATCCGTGAGATGCTGCTGTCACTCTCTAAATCTGGGCGCATCCTTAGATCATCGGATAAGGCCCTTCTGGATGTCCCCTGGGACGAACCTATAGCCTACTAGTTACCCGTGGTGATCGGGCCTTGCCGCCCGGGCACCAGCTTGCACTTAAGGTTAGCACCATCCGTGCCCCTGTTTAAGTAAGTCACGTAAGAAAACCCACCTTTATACAGACTGTTTTTTTAACCTTTCTATAGCCATTTGTAATATCTGTGTCTATATTCTGTGTCTAATTTTCATATTGTTTTTGATTGTCATTTCTTATCTGCTGTTTTTAACCTTGCTCTGTGCAGCACTTTGGAAACTTGTTTTGAAAGTTCATTATCATCATTAATTAGTAGACCTCTGACATAGACATACTGCAGTGCACATATAAACAGAGCTACCTTTTTGCTTTGGGGGTTCTATTCTACTATCTTAAAAATGTTCACCCAAAATTAAAATGTACTTATTTTCTATCAATTACACACCCATGAAACGTTTTTTTTGTCATTCTAGTAAAGCTCAATCGAATCGAATCGAATCGAATCAAATTTCAAATCAAATCAAATCGAAATGTCTGTCTGTCTGTCTGTCTGTCTGTCTGTCTGTCTGTCTGTCTGTCTGTCTGTCTGTCTGTCTGCCTGCCTGCCTGCCTGCCTGCCTGCGCCTGCCTGCCTGCCTGCCTGCCTGTCTGTCTGTCTGTCTGTCTGTCTGTCTGTCTGTCTGTCTGTCTGTCTGTCTGTCTGTCTGTCTGTCTGTCTGTCTGTCTGTTCTATTCTCAGCAGGCTCCCAGCATGAGGCTGACGCTCACTGAGCTGGCGGCGGTATGAATGACTTGAGGCGTGAAGGAGGAGCTAATGGCAGCTAATATCACCTCAATGAAGTGATTATAGAGTCCCTCCCCATGCAGTCTACCCCGGTGTCTGCACTTAAAACTAACAGGAAACCACGGTGTTGCATTTATGGCCATTTGACCATTCTGGAGTTTTTTCAAGGACCCCTATACATTCTTATATATTTTTTATCTCTGTCAGCAGATCGGCTATTTTAAATGTCTGAAAATGAACACGCACGCACGTACGCACGCAAGCACACACACACGCACGCACGCACGCACACGTGCATGCATGCACGCACGCAGAGACGAAATGTTTTTATAATCGTCATGGGGGCCGAAACCGCCCGCCCTTTTTCACACTAAACCCAAGCGTTTAGGTTCTAAACACTTATTTGTAACAACTTTTAAAGTGTCACAGTGTTTAGATTATAAACAGAAGAGCATGTTTAAATGCCATGATTGCAGGCGCGTGATTTCTTTCTACATCCGATTTTAGACAGAGACCCGCCCTTGGTGACGCCCCGTGCAGCCCGCCTGCCTCTGATTGGCCGCGAACCCTCTTATTGGCTAGCTATGCTGCTGCTGTCAGAAGTAGAGTAGAGGAAGTAGGGAGAAGCTTAGCGATAATAATATTAAAACGTTAGCGATAATAATATTAAAACGCCAAAATGTATCTGTCGCCGTCCCCGATAAAAGGTAAGCCTTGTAACTGTATGAAGTAAGTAGGCTTAGTAATTGTCTCGTGAACACTTAATTATTTTTGTTGTAGTTTACACATGCAGAACGAAAAGCCGCGGAAGCATAATAATAAATAATAATATTAAAACGCCAACATGTATCTGTCGCCGCATGACATAATCATAATCATGACATGATTCATGACGGTGAACATATGTTATGAGTCTTTATGACAAAGTCAATAACAGTATCCATAAGAAAGCACGCTAGAGATGTCAACATAAACATGAAACATTATTGTATTGTAAAAAGGGACTTTTTTATACTATTCCCTTCAGCTTTATCCTTTGTAGTATTAGACCGAATACGGACACACGCTAATCAACACAAACACTGTATTTATTAGAACACCCAACATTGTGATCAAATCACAATTCAATCAAAGCAAACCGCGTAAACAATATTAGTAAATACGGACCCACGCTAATCACCACAAACACTTTATTTATTAGAACACCCAGATCGAATCACAATTCATTCAATCAAAGCAAACCGCATAAACAATATTCGTTAATTCTGGAGCGTCATCTGTGCCTTTCGAATACTATGACATTCTGTCCCATTCTGTTCATTTTACACATTTACACTGAAAGTTAGAAAGTAACACTGTGCATGTATCTGTCAACATCTGTCACAGGGTGCCGTCCATCTCTGACTGTTTCTGACATTGACAACAACGAGCTCTGGCCAATCAGACGCGCGGGGCGCCACCAAGGGCGGGTCTCTGTCTAAAATCGGACGTAGAAAGAAATCACGCATTGCAGGCTAGACCTGTCCGCCTCGGCAGGTTCTGTAGAACTGTCGCTGGGACGGCGGAAGGTTTCAACGGCAGGCTGGCATCGTTGCCAGCCAGGGTGTTCTTGCTGGTGGTGGTTACATATTGTGAACAAGTAGCCTAAGCAGAGTACAGTACTGTTGTATGCATGCATACCCATACCTGGCTGGCAGGTGAAAACAAGTACCCAGATTAGCATTTCAATGCCTGATCTGCATGTGTACAGCAGGACAGGCAACGCGGTGCACCCCCCACCACCCCCTGTCCCGGACGCGAGTTTTTTATTCCTATGATGGGAGGGAATTTGGAGCGCTGTGATTGGTTGTCAGTGGAGTAGGAAGCGCTGGGCTGTGTTTTGGACCGCACACAAGTGTTTATGCCTACTAGTACTCTATGACTAGTACTAACCCTATCTCTAACTCTAACCTAAACATAACCGCAAGCAGGGGAGCAACGCACCCCTCACCAACCTTAATCCAAAAACTATTAACGTACCCCTCACCAACCTTAATCCAAAAACTATTATAAAATCCGCGGTAGTAAAAGAGTGGTAAAACGAGCGCTCCTAAACCTGAGCTATCCTAGGAATAAAAAACTAGCGTCCCGGACAGTGAGGAACAAAGAGGTGTTAAAGGTGTAGTGAAATGAAAAATACGTTTTTCACACTTTTAGACCATATCCGTGGTCATCATATGGTCATACCTAACAATGGATGCCAAAAAAATGAGAAAATTCTCATTTTTGTGTGTTTTTATATCAAACGTCCATAAAAATATATTTTGTATTACTTCCTGAAAACGAAAACGTGCTGCGTGATGACGTGTCGAGGCCAACATCGATAAAAGCCAATAAAAATGAAGCTCACCCGTTTAATTCCCCATATCTCCGCATCCGTCCAGCACAGGCTGCACAGCTGCTACTGATTACAGAAATCTTCCGTTTTTATTCCCATTCAAGATAACATCCAGAGAGTGTATTACTCGGTTTCAACTTAATCATCACGCTAAAAAAATTATCTGAAAACATTATAGGGTATAAATAAGCCACATAAGAGTAAACTGGTAAAGCTGGCCGACTATCAGATTTGTAAACAAACATCCACACGCTGTCCTGCATAGCATAGCTACCCATAGCTACCGTCCCTAGCTACCGTCCCATCCCCTGAAGGGATGCGACGTTCTGATTGGTTCAGAAACTTCATAGCGGTGTTTCAACTTGAGACCGTCTGAAACTTCAAAATAAAATGTCCACCATTTCCGTTTCACTACGCCTTTAAGGTGCCAGACTTGGATGGTTAGAGCGGCACGATTACATACAAAGTCAATGCAAGACGAGAATTGCGCGAACGGGCGCGGCGCGACCTGGTGCGGTACAAACGGGACGAACCGAGGCGAATATATATATATATATATATATATATATATATATATTCAGGCCCAATTCCTCATGGGGGCCGAGAACCCTGGTCCAATTCCTCATGGGGGCCCTGGCCCCCCGGCCCCCACAGACTCTACATCACTGCACGCACGCACGCACGCACGCACGCACGCACGCACGCAACACACAACATAGTCTGGAAACATTTGCAACACGTTTAATGTAGTGGGTCCATGTTTCATCTCTCACTCAGCCAATAATAATAATACTAATAATAATAATAATAATAAACTTTAGTTGTAAAACACCTTTCATGACATCAAATGCAGCCCAAAGTGCTTTACATAAAAATGAGATCAACACAATAAAAAGATAACACAAAAATCACACCTGTGTGAAGTGAGGGGCGCTAATATATTAAAGTCTAACTTGTTTCTATAGGTGATGTAATGATGATGTAAAACAAACGGTGTCAAAACAAACATTAAAGGACCTATAACATAAAATTCAACTTTTTCAATTTATTTTGTGTTTTTGGGGCTCCCATATGTGTTTTCTATCCCCACAAATAACCAATTTTGAACAATCAGGCTTTCATATCATATGGGTGCTTTAATGGAAATTGCTCTCAGGAACAGCTCAACTGATTTTGGTCTCATCGTGACGTCATCAATGTCACCCTACTTTGTATAATTCCTCCTCTTCTTTAGTCTTCAGTTCCAAATTTGCAATTCCACTTTGTTTACAATGTCCACCATTGCTGATTTTCCAAGCTGACATGGAATGGAAACAAGCCTGGTTGTATCTAGCATCAGTATTATATTGACTCAAATATTAAATAATCTGCATATCAGCCACCTCAGGACATTGTGGTACTGCAGCTAAAACTGCTTTCAAAGTCCAGAAAGAAATGATTGTTAATGGGATTTAATGTCTGTGTTAGGGACAAGATGGCGGACATTTTCCCTTCATTGTCAATGGCGTTTTTAAAACAAACATTGAACTAAAAACAAACATTAAACCTGTATATAGGAGAGGCTAGAGCCCCTCAAAAATATATTTCTAGAACAAGACAAGACTCACACAAAATCACCCTATTCATTTTTAGGGGAAACCAAATGGCTCTGAACTGATTGAAATGGCAGTGAAGTAATTAGGGGGTTCCATTTCCACTCCACGGTGATACCTCCTCTTTGACTGAACGTTGCCAAGTCCTCCTTTCCCTGTCTCTTCACAGCTCTGGAATGGCAGTGGAAGTGCCTCGGCCCGGGCTGTCTGTTAAATAAAGCTCTGGAATGGCAGTGGAAGTGCCTCGGCCCGGGCTGTCTGTTAAATGAAGCTCTGGAATGGCAGTGGAAGTGCCTCGGCCCGGGCTGTCTGTTAAATGAAGCTCTGGAATGGCAGTGGAAGTGCCTCGGCCCGGGCTGTCTGTTAAATGAAGCTCTGGAATGGCAGAATTGTGTGAGAGAAACAAGCGGCCAAAGGTCTATGAAAACAAGTTCAAAGAGCATTAAGCAACTAGGCTACGTGATCACATGCACACCAATTCACACACACACACACACACGCGCACGCACGCACGCACGCACGCACGCACGCACGCACGCACGCACGCACACACACACACACACACGCACATGCACACGCACACGCACACAGGGGTCCCCAACAATCCACTTAAGCTCTATACTGATGTTTGTGAGCTTGTATATATCTGCTATACTCTTGAAAGAATTTCACATATTTGGAATATATTTGAAACATTTTTAACAGTTTTAACTGTTCACGAGTGAGGGGAGGACGGAGAAGGAGATCAGCCGGAGAATCGGAGCGGCAGGGGCGGTATTGCAGTCGCTGTACCGCACTGCTGTGACGAAAAGATCAGTTGAGCCAGAAGGCAAAGCTCTCTGTCTACCGAGCACTCTTCCTTCCTACTTTCACCTATGGTCATGAAGTGTGGCCACTTGTATTCGCGACCTTATTCTTTCGGGCGAAAGAATAAGGTCCCGAATACAAGTGGCCGAAAAGAGTTTTCTTCAACGGGTGGCTGGCATCTCCCTTAGAGATGGGTGAGAAGTTCAGTCATGCAGGAGAGACTCGGAGTAGAGTCGCTGCATGCTTCTTCGCCCTCATGGAAAGGAGCCAGCTTAGGTGGTTCGGGCATCTCATCTGGGAGGAGACCCCCGGGCAGACCTAGGCGCATTTGGAGGAAACACACATCGACTCACTGGCCTTGGAACGTCTCGGGATCCCCCAGAAGGAAGTTACTAATGTTGCTTTGGAGAGGGAAGTCTGGAGTTCTCTGGTGGAGCTGTTGTCCCCGCGATCCGACTACGGATAAGCGGTTGAAGATGGATGGATGGATGGATGGACATTTTAACTACACAAATCTTATATTTTCAATGAATATTTATAACGATTTTACATAAAATCAACCCCAAAGTCGCTTATAATAAGCGGACATGGCCATTGTAAAGGACATTGAAAGGGTCTTGCCCTACCTACATGCCTGCCTGCCTGCCTGCCTGCCTGCCTAGTACCTACACCTACCTACCTACCTACATGCCTGCCTGCCTGCCTGCCTGCCTGCCTAGTACCTACACCTACCTACCTACCTACATGCCTGCCGGCCTGCCTGCGTGCCTGCGTGCCTGCATCCCGGCCTGCCTTAAGTTCTCACCTCCTGCCAATCTGAAACACCTTATGCGGGTGGAGGCCTGCTGTGCCCTTCCCCGGATCATAGGAGCTTAAAACCTGCTCCACTGGGCCAGTAGAACCGCCTGATATAGCCTCCTGGGTGGCAGCAGGGCCAGCAGCAGCAACAGCGGCAGGCTATAGCAGAGTATACGGATCGGGGGCCTCCCTGGCTGGCGCCTGTAATTTTACCTTCCCATTCATCAGCCAAGAGATATTAATAATAACAGCACATCTGGATTCACTTTACTGTCTCGCTTTAACCCCTTCCAGTGTGGGCAGGAGGAAGCCTCTGCCTGCATTACCCCCCCCCCCCCCCTGCTCTCTCTGTCACGACCTCACCTTTCCTCCCCGAAATCACACACGATTGGTGACGGCCCCTTATGTGACGTATGCGGAACTGCTTCGCCCCCTAGTCATGCATCACATTCCAGGAGGACAGCACTGCCCGGCTTTCCTCCATGGTGGGAAATATTGCTACGTTTTTCCAAGATTATCTTTTGAAAATAGTAGATACGAGCTCACAAAATGTTTTTTTTTCTCTCTTTTTTTTTCTTTTTTAGGTGCGCTCCAATGTAGCCTGACACTTGTTTCACTTCATTATTCAGACTGAAAGCCTAAGGCAGCAGTTTCCATGGGCTTTGCCAAAGCGGCAGTTTTCGGCGATTGGTTCACACCAACCAATCACAATAGTAGCAAAGCAGATCGTTGTTGTCAATGTGGCTTACCTTTGGTTGCTAATCAAACAAACACGGTCAACGAGCGCTATGAATAAACACGGTAAAATATGCCGGATCGATACAGTCCACTTCAAGGGAAAAGGCTCGCTCAACTCAACTCTTTTAAAGGTGTGCTGGGTGCAGATTCAAAGAGAACATATAGAAAGAGAATAAAATCCGTACTCTCAGTCATAGTAAGAGTCTTGTTTAATAATGTTGAGGATCTGCAGCAGCAGTCAAACCAGACAAACGCGTTCAGTGTCAGTAATTCTGACACTGACGAAGGCCTGCGCGCCGAAACGCGTTTGTCTCAAGTTTTGCCATTGACGGTGAACGGAGAAATGACATCAGATGTCCGCTTTTTATGGCGTAAATTAAACATCAAAACAATAAACGCCATTGACATTGAAGGGAAAATGTACGTGATATGTAAACGAGGAAATCAGCTAACCAATCACAGGCAACAGGCATTCTGATTGGCCAGAACTTACCAATCACAGGCAACAGGCATTCTGTTTAACATAAATACGATGTACGATGACAAGAACACCCCTTGGGAAGTTTTGAATAATGTTGATGATTGATATAAATCTTCTCTGGGGGTCCTTTGCACAAATATCAATTTGGGGTTTCATTGACATGCAAACTGGCATGCCAACTCTATAATAACTAGAAAGGCACTCTGTCGAGGTGCCAACTTGAGCCTTGCACACAAGTAGGTCATACATGGCAGACCCATTATTGACCTTATACCAACCCTGAAACGTACCTTAGTGACGTCACAATCAACAGCCAATAAGGGACCACCATTCTTACCCACGTACCTTAGTTACGTCATCAAGAATGGTGGTCCCCCATTGGCCGACGGACAAACCGACATACGTGCACCGACATACGCAGCCGATTACAGTAGCCTACTTGCACGCTCTGATTGCGCAAGTAATAATAATAAAAGAAGAAGAAGAAGAAGAAGAAGAAGAAGAAGAATATAATACAACATTTGTATAGCACTTTTAAACAATGTGCTTGAACAATTAAAAACGGTAATCAACCGATCAATAATGCAAAACAACAAAGTTTACAACAGAGCTCCTATAAGCTGAGGAGCGTACGACGGGGGCCTGGCCTTGGCTCGGCGCCCGCACTGACGGCGGGCGGCGGGCAACAGGTGACAGAGGTCTGCTGTGTGCCTAGCTGACAGCCCCCCCTCACCCCCCACTATGTAGAGAAACACTTGCTTCATTACCACCCTCACCCCCCACAGCTAGACTCAAGGCTTACAGAGAGAGAGAGAGAGAGAGAGAGAGAGAGGGCACAAGCGCCAAAGAAAGGCCCAATGTGCATCACTCTTCTACACATGAGTCAACACTCATGATGTCACGACGTGTGCCAATGCCAGCCTCACACACACGCACACACGCACTATACTATGCTATACCGTATGACCGAATGTTCGTATAAAGGGCCTTATTTATTTTTTGGTTAAGAGAGAGGAGAGTCAGCTCTTTTTCCGTGGCTGTTTTGGGCCCGAAAGGTACCTCCCACTGAGAGAGAGAGAGAGAGAGAGAGAGAGAGAGAGAGAGAGAGAGAGAGAGAGAGAGAGAGAGAGAGAGAGAGAGACCAACACAGTGTGTGAAGCCCCCTCCTCGCCCGTGTCACAAACAAACCTGTTAAAAACACTTAGAATACGTCTCTGGTACAGAAATAAACGCGTGGGCCAATTAGTTCTCTTATTTTTGGAACTACTTAGCTGCTGTGAAGCCTAAAATACACAAGCAAAGAGCGGGCCAGCCTGCCTGACACACAGTCCTGCTGCTAGCAAACCCAGCCCGCCTGGCCTGGTCTGGCCTAGATGCTGAATTGGGACTGGGAACCCCAATCTTCAGCAGTGGTGGGAAAAGTACTCACATTTTGCAATGAAGTAAAAGTACCAATATGAATGAATGAATGAATGAATGAATGAATGAATGATTTTATTTTCGTGTCTGGCTGCCTTTCACATGCCCATCCCTTACGGGATTATTCAGACACAATTTCCAATACACTATATTTCCTGTGCCAACACGCTGACACCAAAATAAAATATCACACAATGTATACATGACTCTGATCTAGTCATGTAGTCGAATCAAGTAGTCGAATTATCAGGCTAGAGAGTGGAGGGCAAGAGAGAGAGAGAGAGTGTCAGGATGTAATCCAAGTAGGACCCAAATGCGAGGAAGTCAGAATCAAGAGGAAGTTTAATTTAACAGAAGTTTGCAGGAGAGCAACACCAACAAACAAACAGACTTGGAAACAGAGCACAGAACCAAACACAGGGCTTAAATAGGCACAAGATTAACAGGACACATGTGAACTCAAATCAACACAAGGATTGGCTGGGGACAACAAGACACAGGTGAAACAAAGAACCAAAAATCAGGGAAGGTGGAATGCAAAGTATAGGCTATCACTTCAAAATAAGATTCAAGAAGACCATAGCATAACTTCAGAATAAAACAAAAACAACACATGGAAGGCAGATCCTGACAGAGAGAGAGAGAGAGAGAGAGAAATTGGGTCACCTGTTAGCCCCAGCCTATCCGCAACGGACAAAATTATACTCAATGTACGTGTACAATGTGTCATGACTAGTCACAGTTTAAATAGGGCCGAAGTGGTTAATGTATGTATTGTAATAATAATTCAAATCTACAAAGTAGGCCTACAGTAACTAGTAACTATACGTTTTCAAATAGACTAGTGGAGTAAAAAGTGCAATATTTGCCTTTGAAATGTAGTGAAGTAGAAGTAAAAGTGTTGAAAATTCCAGTAAAGTAAAAGTACCTCAAAACTGTACTTAAGTGTATGTAGTTACTTTCCTCCACTGCCTATACCTGTGTTGATTGTTAGTTGACTCACCTGTGTCCCGTTATTCGCTTGTCCATCGGCTATTTTCACAATATGTGCCTCTTTCTCTTAATACTAGACAATTAGGTATTGAAAAGTCTTGTAACTTTGGAAATGTGCAGATACCCTGCACTATATGTTGGTGGTTTATTGTTGAGTATATTCAACTACACTAGTGTAGGCACATTCCTTGTGTTGTTGTTTTTATAATACAAAAAAAAGGAAAAGAAAAAAACGTATTGAACTGCTATGCCTGTGCCTGTCTGTCTGACTCTGCTATCCCTATTAGTAGGGGCGAAAATAAACAATCTACAAGCTTAACAGCAATCGGCTATTTCTGGCGAAGAGGTTTGGTGTAGAGTAGACTGTAGAGGGAAATTATACCAGCTGACCTTGCACAGAACACTGGGGGGGTTCAACTGGTATTTGAAAATGAACAATACTGCCACTATTAACCGCTCAAAAAAAGAGAGAGATGAATTCACACAAGGACAGGTCATCTTGATTTATGATGTGTGAATTCAGAGCTGAGAGTCTGTGGGGGGGGGGGGGGGGGGGGGGGGGGGAGTAGGGTTGTTAAACAACACAGCCGTCTGTGTTGGAGATGCAGCAACCCCCCCCCCCCCCCCCCCCCCCCCCCCAACACATGCACACACGCACACGCACACGCTCACACGCGCACACGCTCGCACACGCACACACACACGCACACGCACACGCACACGCACACGCACACGCACACACACACACAGTCTAGCTTTTAGTTGTCACGCACTGGAAATAACAGATCTACAAGCATCAATCTGCTTGTTCTTTGGTGCACGACGCCGGCACGCAACTAATGTAGTTGTGTTCAACGTAGATTCAGGAGTGGACACCACCCACTGCTCAACCCAAATCACTCCCATCCCTATCTCCTCGTCAAGTTCACCCGCGTCTCCACGGCAGCGCAGCCAATCACGCAACATTCCCCACAGCATAAATACACACCTCATATCATTACTTACCTGTTTGATACCGCCTCGCGCTGTCAGATCTCTCAAAACCATACCAAATCGTTTGATACGGCTCCGTGCCACCAAACTGTCAGGTAAAGCTCCTCGTTCTTTTTTTTTTTCTCCCTCCTCCTCTCATTCACGTTACGTTCGCCTCGATCCATACTGTCAGCACTGCTGTTATATACGGTTTATAAAGCTAATACAGCAGTGCAAGTGAGTTCACGTTACATTAGAGCACAAATTTAATCCGCGCGTTTTGTCCGCCGCTACCATGTCCGACGAATTCGAGCTCTACGCCTCGGGAGACGAGGAATGGTACGGCTCGCCACGCTCCGAGACAGCGTCGGCAGTCCCGGCAACAAGCGCCTCCGTCCGACCCGGTTCTAGCGCAGTCCAGGCTTCAGAACCGCTTTCTCCAGCACAGCCACGGGAGCCGCCATCCAGCCTTCCCGAGGCCGACAAACAACTCCGACCGTCCACCTCTCGCCACGGCGCTTCCGCGATCGGCGGATCGCAGGGGCGCCCGTCTTCTTCAACAGGCCGACCGTCCATATCCGAGTGGACGGTCTTCCGCTTGCAGCAGACACTCGCGGCAAACGGAGTCCCGTTCCTCCGAACGGACCGCAAGGCCGATCTATTCGAGGCATACGTGGCTCACCTCCACCAGCCCCCAGCCACCGTCGGGGCCACGCCCACCCGGGCTTCTCACACCGGCTCCGCCTCCAGTCCCCTGGAGGCTCCTTCCCACCACCCCTCCCTCCCTCCTCTCCCTTCCCCCTCCTCCCGGCGCCGAGCGCCCCCTTCCCCGCACTCCCCGGATCGGCACTCCGTGTCGTATCCACACTCGGAGCAGCGCTTCGCGCCCTCCGCCCCTTCCCCCTACCACCCTCCTCCCCCCTCCCCCTCTCCCCGGCGCCACGCGCCCCCCACCCCGTCTCCCCCCCCCCAACCGCACGGACAGCACCGAGTGCGTCCCTCCCCTCTCCCCACCCCGTCTCCCCCCCCCCCAACCGCACGGACAGCACCGAGTGCGTCCCTCCTCTCTCCCCACCCCGTCTTCCCCCCCCCCAACCGCACGGACAGCACCGAGTGCGTCCCTCCCCCCCCCCCCTCCCTCCCTCCTCTCCCTTCCCCCTCCTCCCGGCGCCGAGCGCCCCCTTCCCCGCACTCCCCGGATCGGCACTCCGTGTCGTATCCACACTCGGAGCAGCGCTTCGCGCCCTCCGCCCCTTCCCCCTCCCACCCTCCTCTCCCTTCCCCCCTCTTCCCGGCGCCGAGCGCCCCCCACTCTGTCTTCCCCCCCCCAACCGCACGGACAGCACCGAGTGCTTCCCACCCCCAATCCAACCCAGGCCCACGGCCAGCCCCAGGCTCACGAGCAGCCTCCCCCCCCCAATCGGCACCACGTGCACCCCCATTCGTCCCCATCCCAGGGCCCACGGCCATCCCCAGGCTCACGAGCAGCCTCCCCCCCCCAACCGGCACCACGTGCACCCCCAATCGTCCCCATCCCAGGCCCACGGCCATCCCAGGCTCACGAGCAGCCTCCCCCCCCCAATCGGCACCACGTGCACCGCCATTCGTCCCCATCCCAGGCCCACGGCCATCCCCAGGCTCACGAGCAGCCTCCCCCCCCCAACCGGCACCACGTGCACCCCCAATCGTCCCCATCCCAGGCCCACGGCCATCCCCAGGCTCACGAGCAGCCTCCCCCCCCCAATCGGCACCACGTGCACCCCCATTCGTCCCCATCCCAGGCCCACGGCCATCCCCAGGCTCACGAGCAGCCTCCCCCCCCCAATCGGCACCACGTGCACCCCCATTCGTCCCCATCCCAGGCCCACGGCCATCCCCAGGCTCACGAGCAGCCTTCCCCCCCCAACCGGCACCACGTGCACCCCCAATCGTCCCCCTCCCAGGCTCAGCACCTCATGCCCCCCCCGCCTCCACCCGACCGGCGCACCGCAGCCCACCGCTCGACCCGGGGCTACGCACCACCAGAGGTCGCGGAGCCAGGGGCCGCGCATCCAGCCGGCGCCGTCCCGCTCCCGAACCACCCCAGTCCCCCCCCCCCAAACCAACGCTCCAGGACGTCCCGTCGTCACGCACATCCACCCCCCTCCCCGGATGATGAGTGGCCCCTAACCTCTCCCCCCCCCCCACCGCACGGTCAGCATCACCCACCGTGCGCAGGCCCCCCCCGCTCCCGCAGAGCAGTTTTCCCACGCTCCCGCAGAGCTCTCGTCCCACGCTCCCGCCGAGCCTTTCCCCCAGGCTCCCGCAGAGCACCCCCCTCAGGCCACCTCATTTCCCCCCCACCAGTCCGCTCCTCCCACCGCCCACCTCCCCGAACCGGCTCAGCTCTTCTCCATGCTGTCTGCCCTCTATTCCCAGCCACAACTCGCACGCACGTCCGCCCATTATCCCCTCCCCACCCTTTTCCCCACATTTCAGGGACCCGGCACCTTCAGCCATTTTTCTCCCTCAGCCCCCTCCAACTCCCTGGCCACCGTCACCCCAGCCGTTCCCCCCCTGTCAGAAGCGACCCGCCCTTCCCCAGTCACCGCTTCCCTCCGCCAGCAAATCCTCAACGGTGCGTACATCGACCTGGCCGAACTGATCCAGCCCTCCATATCCGACCCCCTCCGCAATAGGGAAATAACCACCCCCTTCGGCCTCCTAGCCGAGCTTCGCCAGTCCCTCCCCTCCCGTTCCCGAGATCTCACCCCCTCAGAGTTCGCTTACACATTCTCCCTACTCAGGGACGTGATATGTGTAGTTTACCCCGGCCGTCGGGCCGAACTGGACCAGTACCTGGTCCTGGTGCTGGACCTGGCCATTCGGTTCGGCGGCACGGGGTTCTACAACTACCACATCCAATTCGCAACCCAGGCGGCGGCTCGCGTGCAGCAGCTCAACCTCGGCACATACTGGGGGGTCCTGGACTACGAGCTTTATTGCAGGGTGTTCGCGGCCAGGGCCTCCCTCTCATGTGACCTGTGCGGAGCTCCGTCCCACCCGTCCGCCGCTTGCACCACGGCTGTCCAGAGGGCCTCCAACAAGGCACCCAACAAGACCCTCCACAAGAGAGTAGAGGCCCCCGCCAACACCTCCAGCCACATCCCAGCTCTGTTCTCCCGCACCGGTTCGGCAGCCCCACCCCCCCCCTCAATTCCCAAGCCTGCACGTTCCTCCGATCCCGCCCGCACCTCCAATGCCCAAGACAGCAGAGGGAGGCCCCTCTTATACCAGTCAGGGCGACAGATATGTAACAATTTCAACGGATCTATCTGCGTCGCCGCCAACTGCCGTTACCTACACACCTGTTCGTTCTGCGGGGGACCTCACTCACGCACCACCTGCCCGCACAACCCCACCCCTTCATGGTTAGTCAGCCTCCTCAAAACACCAATCATCATCCCAGCCCTCGCCACCGCCCTCCGCAACCACCCCGACCGGCCGTTCGTCAACTTCCTAATTAACGGTTTCACGCACGGTTTCCACCCCGGCTTAATCGTCACCCCCACCACCTCCCACACCTGCAACAACCTCCAGTCCGCCATCAACGACCCCGACTCCGTCGACAGGCTAATCGCCAAGGAGGTGGAGGAGGGGTTCATGATGGGGCCCCTGGACTCGCCTCCCTTCCCCGTGTACCGCATCAACCCCATCGGCGTGGCCACTAGGAAGTATTCGGGGAAGAAGCGCCTCATCCTGGACCTCTCCTCCCCTCACAACACTCACGTCCCCAGCATCAACAGCACCATCCCCAGCCACGACTTCTCCATGTCATATCACACCGTCAGCAACGCCATAACCCTCATTCACCTCGCCGGTCACGGGGCACAGTTGTCAAAAGCGGACATCACAAATGCCTTCAAAGTACTGCCCCTACACCCCGACTTCTGGGCTTTCTTCGGAGTGCTCTGGAAGGGTTCCTACTATTTTGCCGTCAGGCTCGCGTTCGGATGCAAAAGCAGCCCAAAGTTATTCGACTCCCTTTCCAGAGCACTCTGTTGGATCCTCCTGAATAACCACCACATTCCCCACCTGATTCATCTCCTTGATGACTTCCTGATCGTCGAGCCCCCCTCCACCCCCCCAGCACACGGCATTTCTACACTCAGACAAGTATTCACAGAACTCGGCGTCCCTCTTTCCGAGGAGAAAACCATCGGCCCGTCCACCACCCTCGAGTTCCTAGGCATCACGCTGGACACAGTCGCCTTCAAGGCTTCCCTCCCCTTAGATAAGCTGAACCGGATCACCCTCCTCCTGCACAACTACCTCCTGGCCCCTTCCTGCACCAAACGGCAACTCCTAGCCCTGCTCGGTCACCTCAACTTCGCCATGCGCATCATACCCCAAGGCCGTCCCTTCATTTCCCACCTCCTTTCCACCGCCAACTCCGTCCCCAAACTGCACGACACAGTCCCCATCGACCACTCCTGTCACACCGACCTTCGCCTCTGGCTTCACCTCCTCTCGCACTGGAACGGCATCACGTTCTTTTACGACACACTCACTTCCAACCCCGACGACATCCAACTCTACACCGACGCGGCCCCCTCACTCGGGTTCGGCGCCTACCACCAAGGTCGGTGGTTCGCGTCCGCCTGGTCACCCGAATTCCTCGCGTTCACCCCCCCCACCACTCACCCCTCCTCTGCACTCCACGAATTATATCCCATAGTGGTGGCTGCGCTCATTTGGGGTCACGAGTGGGCACAGAAGTCCATCCTCATTCACACCGACAACCAGGCAACCGTACACATCATCAATAAAGGCCGCTCCGACTCCCCCGAAATCATGCCCTTCCTTCGCCGTCTCACCTGGACCTCCGTCACGCACCAATTCATCATCCGCGCCGCCCACGTCCCCGGGCACGCCAATCTAATCTCTGATTCCCTCTCCCGTCTTTCCTTTCAGAGGTTTCGTCAGCTGGCTCCAGGAGCAGACCTTCATCCAGCACCCATTCCTCCATTTTCCGAGACCATCTTCCTCTGAACCCCCAGCTACACCACCTCATCACGCAATCCCGTCATCACGCCCTCAACGGCTTCTCCCCCCGGACGCTCTCTAGCTACCTCACCGCCTGGAACACCTTCAAGAGGTTTCACGCGCACACCGGCATCCCATTCCCCTCGTCAGACGTCACCACCCTCGCTGCGTTCCTCACCCACGGCCACTCCAGCCTCCGTCTCCGCACCTCCACCCTGCACGTCTATCTCAGCGGCATCAACTTCTTCTTCCGTCTACTAGACGGATCTCCAAACCCGGCCACCTCTCATCCCCACCTCTCCATGCTGCTCCGCGGCCTACAGCGCCAGGAGATACCAGTCCCGCCTCGCCGCCATCCTCTGACGTCAGACCTACTCCTCCTCTGCCTACAAACTCTCCGCGCCGGCTACCTCACCCCTCAGATCTCCTCCACGCTGGAGTGCATGTTCCTGCTCGCCTTCTTCGCCTTCCTGCGGTGTTCAGAGTTCACGTCCTCTTCATCCCGGTACGACCCCTCACTCCACCCGAGCCTGTCCGACATCACATTCCATTCCTCCGAAACCCTCACCTTCACGCTCAAACGGAGCAAGACGGACCAGCTAGGGCGTTCTTCCTCCATCCACCTTTTCAAGACGAACTCACCTCTCAGTCCCTACGAACCCCTCCTCCGCCACGTCACCACGAGACGATCCTACCACGCCAACCCTCAAGACCCCCTATTCATCACCGAGTCCGGCTCCGTCGCCACCCGGTTCTGGTTCCACCATCACCTCCGACAGGTTCTCTCCCTCTCCGGTCTCCCCCCTCACCTCTACTCCGGCCACTCCTTCCGCATCGGCGCCGCCTCCTCCGCTTCCAGTCGAGGCCTCTCCGACCACCTCATCCGCGTCCTGGGAAGATGGTCCTCCCAGGCATACCACACATACATCCGGTCCAACCTCCACGACGTACGCAACGCCCATCTCCAGCTAGGCAGACCGTAACGGCCACACTCCGCCTAGCCCGTCCGCCCAGGAAGGGGGTCCCCTCCTCCGCGGTCCTTCCCGAGGTTTCTCCCTCACACCCCTCGAGGGAGTTTTTCCTCGCCCGACCGAGGGTCCAAGGACGGGAGGCTCCACGCGCCGGTCGCTAGAGACCTTCTCCATCCTCCGGCCCCCCCACGGTTCGTATCAGACTTTTTGGGGGCAGCGTCCGAGCAGAGGCGACCGACCGCTCCCGGGTGAGCAGGTCGGCCGTCAAGCTCTCGAGACTACGTCCCCATCCTCAGTCTCGCCCTCCCCAGGGCTCCTCATCATTACACCCACATCTCATTTGTGCAAATAAATACTACTAATCTTGAACAGTGGTGTGGTTTCTTACTAGTGAAATGTAGTTGTGTTCAACGTAGATTCAGGAGTGGACACCACCCACTGCTCAACCCAAATCACTCCCATCCCTATCTCCTCGTCAAGTTCACCCGCGTCTCCACGGCAGCGCAGCCAATCACGCAACATTCCCCACAGCATAAATACACACCTCATATCATTACTTACCTGTTTGATACCGCCTCGCGCTGTCAAATTTCCCCCCCCTCCTCCCCAACTAACCCCCTCCATCCTCAGCATTGCCCCGCTAACACTTCTCTCTCTCTCCTTCTCCTAGGAGCCCCCGGGGGGGCAGCGTCCGAGCAGAGGCGACCGACCGCTCCCGGGTGAGCAGGTCGGCCGTCAAGCTCTCGAGACTACGTCCCCATCCTCAGTCTCGCCCTCCCCAGGGCTCCTCATCATTACACCCACATCTCATTTGTGCAAATAAATACTACTAATCTTGAACAGTGGTGTGGTTTCTTACTAGTGAATGCTGAGTTATGAGTGACTCAGGTTGCATCAGCTTGCATGCATATAGGCCTCCGCGGTCGCCGTGTCCGATGCATGTTGGCCATGCATGTTATTGTTTTTTCTAGTTTAAAAAAAATATGGATCCACTTTTATTCCACCTTTATTGCTTACTGTATTATGGTTGACCCTAGTCCCTCAGGGCTCTACTATTTCTGTTTTCTGTTATTGTGGGGAAAGCTTTTGCTGAACATAGCCGACCGACAAGCTGATCGATAGCATGTCTATTTTCTAGCAAGCAATTCATTAATATGAGAGAGAAAATGTACTGTAATGTGTACTTTTGAGTACGTAAGCATGGTTTAAAATGATGCACTTTGAATGCAATGTTTTTTTTGTTTTTGTTTTTTACGTACACTGTTTTACGCAAGTAGCCCACGTATTTGGGGTACTGGGCTTGAGTACTTTGTCCACGGCTTCCAGGAGGTGATGAAAAGCGGCCTTCTTTGACAGGCCGCGCGCTGCACCGAGTCATGCTTCATTTACATCACAATGCGTCGCTGGTCGGGTGGAAACCTTGTATGTCCAAAACTGTTATTTATTATTATTTCATAAGCATTTAAAACAAACAACAAAGCAAATAAAACATGTCCGAGCTTGCAGATCTACAGGCTCGGCTGTTTTCATTAGCCTACTTTTGTGCGACACTCTTGTATGATGAAACAGTAGAAAATATGGACATATAGGAGGTTTCTGTGCCAAGCTGCGGAGTCATGCTTCATTGACATCCCACGCTGCACTGGTGGAGCTGCTGAGTCGTCCGTCAAGAGCTCCACTGTTTATTTTTCACTGCGGTATGAAAATATAAGAAGTCTAATCTGAAACCACAGACTGGAGCGTGGCCGATCGAGCCTTGGGGCCAGTGTGACACAGAGAGAAAGAGAGAGAAAGAGAGCACTCTGCTCTGCTCCATGATTTTGAGTGTGTGTGTGTGTGTGTGTGTGTGTGTGTGTGTGTGTGTGTGTGTGTGTGTGTGTGTGTGTGTGTGTGTGAGAGAGAGAGAGAGACCATCAGAGAGAGAGAGAGAGAGAGAGACCATCAGAGAGAGAGAGAGAGAGAGAGACCATCAGAGAGAGAGAGAGAGAGAGAGAGAGAGAGAGAGACCATCAGAGAGAGAGAGAGAGAGAGAGAGAGAGAGAGAGAGAGAGAGAGAGAGACCATCTAAACTCCATTAATCATCTGAACTGATAAACTCAACAAAACAAAATACATACAAATTAAATAATTCCTGATAAAACAACTTGGCCTTGATTAAATGTAACTTTAATGGATGTACACTCCAGTCCAACCATAACTTTATCACCAAACTTGAAATAAACAGTAGGCCTATGTCATTCAACCGGTTGTGTAGTCCTTTATGTTTGTAGTAGTGCTGAAAATAAATGTAAACTAAATTAATAAACCAAAAAGGAGTCCACCATATGTTTTATCAACTTTGTGTGGCTGCTGGTGGAGGTCAGGAATCAAGATACCAATTTGACCCAATCAAATAGCCTAGAGAACACAGACATGATACAGATTAAACAAGTGAAAGCGGAATTGTGTTGACACCGGCCTGACACAAACAAATGAGAGACAAAATGGAACGGGATAACCTGGGTTACTTTCCAGTGAAAAAATGGCAAGAAAGTCAACTAAAGATTTTCGGGCATTTAAAGGTGTAGTGTACTTTTAGACCATATCCGTGGTCATCATATGGGCATACCTAGCCTCGGAAACCCAGACGTTTTTATTTCCAGGGAGAAAAAAAAAGTCTGGGTTCACTTCAATTCGGCATAGAGTAGCACAAACATCACTCACTCTCTGCTGATTTCTGATCGTCTGCACCTTTGTTAAATTGACACACACACGCACACATATACACACACACACTCCTCTCTCTCCCTGTCGCTCTAATTAATCAGTCTCATGTCTAGCAGCTGCGCATAGTTTCTGCCGGCGGATCCTGCCGGGAGCTGCCTATGCCATAAAAAGCATAGGTGAGTTCCAGGCTAGGGCATACCTAACAATGGATGCCAAAAGAATGGGCAAATTCTAATTTGTGTGTGTTTTTACATCAAAAGTTACTTCCTGAAAACGAAAACGTGCAGCGTGATGACGTGTCGAGGCCCACATCGATAAAAGCCAATAAAAATGAAGCTCACCCGTTTAATTCCCCATATCTCCGCATCCGTCCAGCACAGGCTGCACAGCTGCTACTGATTACAGAAATCTTCCGTTTTTATTCCCATTCAAGATAACATCCAGACAGTGTATTACTCGGTTTCAACTTAATCATCACGCTAAAATATGTATCTGAAAACATTATAGGGTAGAAATAAGCCACATAAGAGTAAACTGGTAAAGCTGGCCGACTATCTGACTTGTAAACAAACACTCCATGCTGTCCTGCATAGCATAGCTACCGTCCCTATCTACCATTATTTTAACCAGTCACATGTGTTCTGTTTGCCTGCAACCTATCCCAGTGTTGATTGTCAGTTTCAGTTCACCTGTGTCTAGTTGTCTAATAATGCCCTAGTAGTGTATTCAGTTACTTGTCAGTTCGTCGTCGTAAATGATGTGGTCAGTTCTAGTTTTTGTGTCTTCACTGTCTTCTAGTATCTTTGAAGCTCCTTCCTTGCTGTTTCAACTTGAAAGCCTGTTTTTAATATTTAATATGTTGTCTATGTCCCTCAAACATATTACTTGCGCAAGCAGAGCGTGCAATACATGTTTTCAGTCAGGTGCTACGATGCGCGTGTTTGGGGCCAGCACATGTTATGACATCATATGCTGGCCCCAAGCTGACCGTGCAGGTGTGTTTTTGTCATGCTACGAAGCGTATGTCCCATGACGTGATGAAGATATGTACCAATGTCCCTTAAAATGCACGTGATATGATGTCATACGGACATACGGAAGCTGACCGTGCAGGTATGTTTTCCGTGAATCGTGATGAAGATTATGTACCAATGCCAGGGTATAATTGGTTGACGATGGTGACGTAATGATGATACGTTTCAGTGTCAAGTACATACGCATCAAACGACCCAGCCGATCACATTATACCACCAACCACTCAGAAAACTACATATACATACATATAGACATGTACACATATATGGACATATGAGCATATGACGTGATGAATATATGTACCAATGCCCTGGTATAGTTGACGGTGACGTAACGATGATTTTACCGTACTTTAAAATACTACTTTTTTTCCTTCAGAAGCAAGGTACGTAGCAAATAGCTAAATGTAATAATTCAATATGTGAGACTAAGATTTGAAAGTTTATAACGGTCTACAGCACTTGCACGCTCTGCTTGCGCACTAGTAGGCCATTTATGGCCTACTTGTGTGCAACGAGCAAGTAGGCACTCGACAGAGTGCAGTTCTAGTTTATAATGGTTTGAGCCTCAATCACCAATCTGATAAAACTGTTTTGCTTCTGAAGCTGTTTTAGCTGCAGTACCATAATGTCCTGAGGTGGTGGGGGCGCTGATACGCAACTTATTTAATATTTGAGTCATTATAATACTGATGCTACATAAACACAGGCTTGTTTCCATTCCATGCCAGTTTGGAAAATCAACAATGGTGGACATTGTAAACAAGATGGAAATGCAAATTTGGAACTGAAGACTGAAGAATTATACAAAGTAGGGTGACATTGAGGACATCACAAAAATACGACCAAATCAGTTGAGCTGTTCCTGAGTCCAATTTCCATAAAGGTCCCTATATGATTAGAAATCCTAATTGTTAAAAGTTTCATATTTGTGGGGATAGAAAATACACAGGGGAGCTCAAAAAACACAAAACAATTTGAAAAGGTTGAATTTTATGTTATAGGTCCTTTAACTCATTGTTTTGCTCTGGAGGTCCCTGGAATAAAATATTTTGAGATACAATACAAAATTATTTTGGGGGTCCTTGACATGAAAATGTTTGAGAACCACTGCGCATAGAAACACATGTTTTTTTCCCGAAAACTTTGGAAGACATTTTACAATCGGCCTCAGGTCTTAAAGAGAAACTTCACCCTTTTTGCAAAAATAATGTTGTTTAGAAGATTTAGAACAGTTTACTGGGGGTCTTTATGTGTG